>NC_063206.1:4832608-4840108 GCF_017589495.1 Alosa alosa | reverse complement strand
AATTAACCACCCAGACAAATGCTCTGACCCAAGGAAAACTTGTGGTCAGATAGCATTAAAAAAAATGAATGTAAATGCAGCACCCCAGAGATGCAGGGTGCAGTGTTGAAATTGTTCATATCATCATATTACGGTCAGGACATTTTCCTGACATGTGGTGTAAAGGGCTGATTTCCCCTATCCACAAAAAAAAGGGACAAATCAAACCTCTCTAATTATCGTGGCATATGTGTCAGCAGTTGCCTGGGAAAGCTGTTCTGCAGTATCTTAAACAAAGAGAATAGCAGATTTTCTTGATGCACATTCCATTCTAAGCAAGAATCAAATTGGCTTCCTTCAAAACACCATTACCACCCGATCATGTTTATCGCTCCACACCTTAATTAATAAACATGTTCACCAAACAAAAATGGCAAGATATTTGCTTGTTTCATTGATTTTAAAAAGGCGTTTGGTTCTATTTGGCATGAAGGGCTCTATTTTAGACTACTCCATTGTGGGATAGGGGGTAAAGTGTATGACCTAATTAAAACCATGTATTTAAATAACAGATGTGCTGTTAAAAATGAAAAAAAAAAAATAACCCAATACTTCACCCAAGGGGAGAGGTGTCCGTCAGGGCTGCTTAATTTAAGTCCGGCGTTATTTAATATATATATATATATATACGAACTTGCTATCCAGTTAGAGCAATGTCGGTCCTGGCCTCTCCCTCCTAGATAGAGAGGTGAAGTCTCTATTTTTTGCTGATGACTTGGTTCTACTGTCTGCTACTGAAAAAGGTCTACAACTACAGTTAGACATAGTAGAAAGTACTGTAAGACCTGGGCCCTAGAGATAAACCTAGACAAAACAAATGTAATGATTTTTCCAAAACGCCCCAAATGCCAAGAAAACCAACACCAATTTCAAATAAACAATTCTATCATCCCCACACCATGAGTTATACCTACCTGGGTATAACAATGACAGCATCAGGGAGTTTTTTAATATGGCAGTGAATGCACTAAAGGAAAAAGCAGAAGAGCCCTAAATGCAATTAAAAGAAAATGTTATAATCTCCAAATTCCAATTAAAATCTGGCTTACAATATTTGATAGTGTCATCCAGCCCATTGCGCTGTATGGTAGTGAAGTATGGGGTCCACTCAGTCATCATAGCTATACTCACTGGGACAAACACACAATAGAATCCCTACAGTGGGCAGTGCTTCGACTTGGCCAGCTTCACTCGCGGTCCGCGCGTGGGATCCGCTGCGGTATAACGCGACTTTAATTTGTATTTTTCCAGTGAGACGCTGCAACAACCCAAACAACCGGTAGATGGCTCAAGTGAGCAGGGTGTCTCGTAAAAAGAAATGGAGCCTGGGAAACCCTACACAGACTTCACTACAGACTTTAGCAGACTGGTTTAGAAATTATGTAATAGCCAGAAATATGCCTGCCCTGCCCTAATAAAGAAATATTTGGTTAACTGCGAGTGAATCCCGTTTGCAGCCGTAGAGACGCAGGACAAATCATACATTCTGGTTTTCTCCGAGTGCAACGATGATAGACAGACATCATTTGGACAAAATATAGAGTACTAACCTCCATAGCTCAGCCAAATGCCTTCCTGTTACGTCCTGTTATCACGGAGTTACAGGCGATAAACGATTTTTGATGGTCACAAGTTTACTTCATTAGGGACTGTTAGATTTATTTATTTAAGGGGCTACGGAGGAGTTTTGGGAGCATTAGTCCAAAAGACGCGTGACCCTCCCTCGCCAGCAATACATTTTTCTATGACCCTCCAAAGTGATTATGAAAAAATCACTGTCAACTTTTTTCGGGTTTATCGCCCTAACGTTTTTCACATATTTGGCCATAAGCCGTTTATCATCGAAACCAAACTACAAGGCGAACACTTTAACAGGGGAATTAATTGGGCATGAATCATGCTGAGCAGCTATTTCGCTACCTTAGAATAATAAGGTTCTATCTGCGTTTGAGTAGGTACAAAGCGGGGCCGATTGAAACGGGGCGAATGAAACATTCGGTTTTCTCGCCAAGTGCATTCGCGATGATAGACAGCGATAAACGATTTTGATGGTCACAAGTTTACTTCATTAGGGACTGTTAGTTATTTATTTAAGGGGCTACGGGAGGAGTTTTGGGAGCATTAGTCCAAAAAGCGTGACCCTCCCTGCGCCAGCAATACATTTTTCTATGACCCTCCAAAGTGATTATGAAAAAAATCACTGTCAACTTTTTCCGGGTTTATCGCCTACGTTTTCACATATTTGGCCATAAGCCGTTTATCATCACGAAACCAAACTACAAAGGCGAACACTATAACAGGGGGAATTAATTGGGCATGAATCATGCTGAACGCTATTTTGCTACCTTAGAATAATAAGGTTCTATCTGCGTTTGAGTAGGTACAACCGGGACGATTGAAACGGGGACGAATGAAACATTCCGGTTTTCTCCGAGTGCAACAACCGGGACGATTGAAACTCCAAAGTGATTATGAAAAAATCACTGTCAACTTTTTTCCGGTTTATTGCCTCACGCCACATATTTGGCCATAAGCCGTTTATCATCACGAAACCAAACTACAGTTACAAGCGATACACGATTTTTGATGGTCACAAGTTTACTTCATTAGCGGTTTATTTTTTTGGATTATTAAAGAGTGTTTTTCATTTAAAGGTTTGACTTTGCTTATTCTGTAGAGCATTTAGTGCTCTCCCCAATCCCAGACGTTCACATTGCATGTTTGTTTTGTAATGGATGCAACCGCGAGATAGGCTATCGTTTGACAATGAGTTGTTAACAGAACCAAGACATATAGCCCAGCAGCAATCTAGGCACTGATCGTTATTTATTGAAGGGGCCACCGGAGGAATTTTGAGTGCTTCAGTTGGAAGTTGCATGACCCTCTCTTGCCTGCTAGAAATTGTTCAATGACCCTCCGACAGAATTGTTAAAAAGACATGACCCTCCCCTGCCAATTGTCTTCGCCGGGCGCCACAGCCACACACTTTGTGATAACGTTCTTAAATCAATCTTTCCCGTGAGCTTGCATGCTACCAGTCCTTCCTTTTCAAATGTATTTGCGCCTGTTTGCACAATTTCACAAATAATCATATATGATTAATAGTATGACAAATAATCCCTATGCACGGGACCCGAAACCATGCATGCCAACTTTTTCCGTGTTTATCGATTTTTTAACTTTCCCCGCTGTCTTGCCGTTTTAATGTTTTCCATTAGAATATCCCATATTTTAATACTCTCATAACAGCCCTGCCATCGGGCCTGTCTCTGTGTTGCCCTGTTGCTACCCCCTTGCCCTTCCAACTAAACAGATGTCTTCAAATCATCGTTTTTTTGCTTGAAGGCGAACTTAGAGTGATGTTAACCTATTTAAGTTTAACGGCGCGATTGTCGTGGAGAGCACGATTCATTGGCTTGCATGTTCGGCCTTATGTCCACGGCGCACCTGAGGCTACTCAGCTGCAAGAGAAATAATTTCCCCTGTTTGTATGTTCACTGCAAGATGGCCTACCATAACTTACCAACTCTGCACTGTAGACTGGCTATTTATATTTTTCTGTGAAATAAGCAAATGTATTTGTTCAACTTTTATGAAGCAGAATTACGATAGGGTACTTGGAACATAATACATTTGACAAAGGACAGATGAATGTTGCTAGTGACAAAATATAAACTTTCAGTGTTTTACGATGTCTTTTGTCATGGGAAGTGTTTTTCCCCATGCATTTATTCTAGGTTACTGTCAGTGACTGCCGTGAGAGAAGCGGGCTCTGTGTTTCGTTCATGTCAGTGACTGACGCGAGAGAAGCGGGGTCTGTGTTGTGTTGTGTTGCGTTGCGTTAATTTATTTTCATTGGGCATACCGTGCTGTGCCGTCCCGTCCACAGCTCTTCAGTTCTGACAAAGCCAAAATTACTCCTTTTGAAACAATGAGTGCAGGAAGCGCGTTTGTATGGTTATATTGCTTGACGGTGGGGTCCCAAGCAGCTTTCAGCCATAAAGCTACTTTGAGAACATTTCAATTCACCCGACACTAATATCCAAAATGTTGAAAACTATTTCGGCATAGCCTATAAAGCAGTTTAATTAAATGGAATGTTAGTTGTAAACAAACGAGCTACTTGGTGAGGCTTGGCCTCACAGATGCGCTCGTGCCTTAGATGGCAGGAAAAATCTTCACGATAGGCCTATTAACTAACCACCCGATTCACGTTATTGGGGAGGGGGCCATCAGACAATTGTGCCCAGTTAATCCGGCCCTTCCCCCAAAAAATCACACCTTCCCACCTCTGACAGTTTAAAAGAAGTCAAGAGGACTCCTTACTCACAGACCTATTCACAAACCTGCGGTTTTGAAATCCTATGCAGCTACAGGAGCTTCCAATCGCGAAGAAGCAATTTTGCATTGTAGGCATAACTAACATGCAATACCGCCGCCAACAACAACCAAAACTAGGCTAATCATTGTCAACATGTAAATTAAATGTAACATTATTGTGAATCAAATTAAAATGTTCTCTTTTGCAAACGTAGGCATAGTAACAGAATAATTTAATAATGTTACAAAGATACTACATCAATCCATATGTTTCATTGGGCTACTAGGCTATTTGTTTTGCCTTGATTCATTTAGGCTAGGCCTTTTTATTCAGGGGCATATTCACAAATAATTTTAAGGCTAAAAGTAGCTCCTAACTGGCGAATTTAGGAGCAACTCCTAAAAATAATGGGCGTGTCACTCCTAACTTTAGGACTCCTATTTTTTTCACAAAAAGTAATTCACGAAGCATTTTAGAACTAAAAGTAGCACCTAAGTCTGGGACATCTTAAATCGAGAGGACTCCTAACTCACTAAGACCTATTCATAAACAGCTTTTTTGTGGCATTTTACGTTGCGATGTTTTGAAATAGCCTATGCTCAACAGGAGCTTCCAATCGCAAGGGAACAATTTTGCATTCATAAAAGGGATGCAATAACGCCACCAACAACAACCAAAACTACTCATTGTTAACATGTAAATGAAATGAAATTGTGAATCAAATTAAAATGTTATCCTCTTTGCAAACGTAGCCTAGGGATATGGTGACAGATTAATTTAATAATGTTGCAAAGGTAGGCTACTGCATCAATCCATAGGCCTATGTTTCATTAGGCTACTAAGCTATTTGTTTTGCCTTACTCTTTATTCATTTAGGCTAGGCCTTTTTATTCAGTTATGAATCATCTTCCGTCCTTCGCACTACTTGTGTAGCGCACGCATTCTCCGACCTGTCACCTGTCAGTCATCATCGAAGAGAGGTGTTTGGAATTCCCGTTACAATCGTCAGCCAATCAAGGTGGTCACTTCAGTCAAGCTCGTGCATGAGTAATGACGTCATCCATAGCCCACGTAAGACTCACTCCCTAGTTTAGAAGTTGTCTGAAAGGCTTTGTGAATAACTTTTAAGAGAAAACTCCAATCTAAAATCTTTAAGTGCGATTTAGGAGTAGCCTACTCCTAGTAGTAAGATAAAAGCCTTTGTGAATAGCCTACAGCCCCAGTTATTCATCATCTTCCGTCCTTGTGTAGCGCGACGATTCTGAGACCTGTCACTCATCATCGTAAGGGAGGTGTTTGGAATCATGCCCAGAACAATCATCAGCCAATCAGCCAATCAAGGTGGTCACGTTTGCCCATTTACCCAAATTAATGGTCGAATATTACTGATGATCATTGTTATTTAAGAACATGCAGTGTGCGAGGGTACCAAAACATCTTGCTCGTAAAAAGCATCATAACGCACATTCTGGCTGGTCTGTTATTTACTGTAGGCTGCGCAAAACCACATGCCTTTATTTTGGGCAAGCCTGCATTCATTCATTCATTCAACCTTTATTTATTCTCGGAGGGTCATTGAGGGAAGCCCTCATTTTCAATGAAGCCGAAATTACAGAAGCGAAGCAAAAGCCTCCACAAACAAGACAACATTCGAGGCCTTCTGTTGAAGAATTTTATATAAAGCCTCGCTGCCTGACAGTAATCCTCCTGCCCCTGATAGGCCTACCACAGCTGTGGATAGTGTGGAATGTTCAAGTAATAACACAATCCAATGTGTGTCTCAATTGTCCCCCGACTGACCACCTCACACATTTCTCTAGATTTTGCAACGAACTTACATGACACAATGCCATAAAATATGCCAGTTTTAGGACACAGAATAATGTTTGTAATGATACCAGGCAGGCCATGTATTGTCGAAGGTGCATGGTGAAGTGAAATTCTTACTTTGGAAAACAAACATTTGCCGATATCATCGCCGATCATCAGAATATTGCAACATATTCTGTGTTCTGGACTGTAGGTAACTTGTTAAGCCAGTGGTTCTCAAACTTTTATTTCATTCCCCACTTTGATCAAGGGGCATGACTGATGATAGTGGAGATAACGCGGTTATCCGAGGCTTTTGCAAGTCAGCATCCTCGACGGTAGTCTATTAAAAATATAAGTTTTCGATGTCCCAAACGGAGAGCCATACTTTATTGTTTTTAACGATCTCTATGCTACTCACAAAAATGTAGGCATGGGGACATGATGAAGTAGGTTATCCAACTGTCGGGTGTTAAATGATTGTGATTACGAGCCAGTGGTTTTCAAACATTATGCATTGACTCGACATCTAACTAAATGCAACAGGGCTCATATCGTCCTCGCATTCGCAAAAAATGAGGACCAGTGTTTTGTCAAATTGCAAATAGTTATTCGTTTTAACTATTTTTTATGATAGTAGCCTATACAAAAGCACTTCATACTATCTTAATCTTGGAATATGGGGAGGGAAGTGGCTGCCTGCAGTCAGCCAAATATGAATGTAATTCTGCGGCATAAAGCAGATGTAATTGTTTGTTGTACAGAAAAATAAAAATGACATGTCAAGCAGTCAATTGACTACATTGCAGTCAAGAAGTATGGCAAATTAATTTACTTAAACCAAAACGGGTCATATTTGTCTAAGCCCCCATTGGCGTAGCCTGTTAAAAACGCCGCCAGATAGTATTAAATCGGCAACAACATTGTTTTCTGCAGAAGCCTACCCAAGGCTACAGATTAATTCTGAACAGTTATTTCTCTACTGGCTCAATTATCACACCACTGTTTTGATTTGCATAGTTGCGTTAACCCCAACACTGACAATAATGTAGACAGCAAATTTCGATTTCGATTTTCGTGTAGTCAAGCCTTAAGCCATACCCAAGTAGCCTAAATCGAGGTAATGTTTAATTATGCATGATTTATTTTGTTATTGAATTGTAGGCTGGGATTACTCGGCAACAATTATGTAAGGGACGGCAGGCAGAGCGATGTACAGTGGCAGAGCGACGCACAGTGGCTTAAAGTGGTACTAAAGCTTCACGCAGCTTCACGCCGCGTAATGCGCGAATGAAGTGGTCATTTGAAAGCGATGCCCACTGTACATGCTG
>NC_063206.1:4805108-4827608 GCF_017589495.1 Alosa alosa | reverse complement strand
TAGAAACACGACAGGAAGAGGAGGATCCCTTTTCCATAACGCCCAGAATGGAAGTTATCTAGAAGAGGAGGATCACTTTTTCATAAAGCCCAGAATGGAAGAGTTATCTAGAAGAGGAGGATCACTTTTTCATAAAGCCCAGAATGGAACCCGGAGTTCTCTAGAAGAGGAGGATCCCTTTTCCATAAAGCCCAGAATGGAACCCGGAGTTCTCTAGAAGAGGAGGATCCCTTTTCCATGAAGCCCAGAATGGAAGAGTTCTCTAGAAGAGGAGGATCCCTTTTCCATAAAGCCCAGAATGGAAGAGCTCTACCGGGAGGAACAGTTCCCGCTGGAGCCATTCGTTTCCTATGGGAACTGATCCATTGAGCCTGTGCTCACTGTTTTACAGGGCGGACAGAACAATTACCTGTATACTAGTCACATTGACCACTAGAGATGGGGGAATTCTGCCTCTTCTTTTTTTTAAAAATACAAACCGTCTAAATATCAAGTTTATGAGTTGGTATTTGATAAAAACCTTCACTGGTTCATGTCCATAAAGAAGGCAGCTAATCCATTCATTGCATTGACTTCTCAGGTGTTGTACTTGACTGCTATTTGTTTGGGTTTTCTGTAAGTTGTTTACAATGTATTATGATTCATGAGACAAATATAAGACGTATATCCTTTATTCATTACAATAATTGATGATCGACAATTTAACCCTTTTAACAATTACTACCCACACTCACACAATTATATGAAATACAGCATGAAACATTCAGACAGCTCATCGCTACAGCCTGGAGTTGCCTAATCAGGAACTTCCAAATGCCAGCTCTGTAAACTTTACACATGAAGGGAATGTTAAGTATAATTGTCCGCAGTTCAGCTTGTTTGCTAATGGGTTACTACAGACTTCTGCATGCATGCAATGTGAATCAATACTAGAGCTATAATATCCTTGCTTTCTTGTGATATTTGATCGACTTGGTGTATATAATTTCACCAAAATGTACATGGAATTCCTTCATGTAGGTTCCTTGAAAAATATTAATATAGATTCTCAATACATACACAACATACACACAATGTATTTACATGCCCTTAAAACAATTATATTTCAGCATTAAAAACAATAACAATCATTCAAGAAAGTTAAAACTGTTGGTCATATGAAGCCTCTCCAGATTATAAAAGTACATTTATTTCAGATATGTCACATGCTTCTTGTCACAACACCAAATACTGGAGTTCAAAGTCTTTAAAACTGTGAGTGTTCTCAAACTAAGAAAATAATAAAAAATAATTTATTACCATTACTGTTATTTCTTTAAGGGCAAGAGAAGCTTTTGCTAAGAAAAAACTTCTTGTTTCACCAAAAGTAAAGTTACTGCTCTTTCCAGTGAGTGCATTGATGTGTCTTTAATGACCCTGAATAAGTGAAGCTCTTGCCACACTGAGTGCAGTGGTACGGCCTCTCTCCTGTGTGAGTGCGCTGGTGTAGTTTGAGACTTCCCTCTCGAGTGAAGCTCTTGCCACACTGAGTGCAGTGGTACGGCCTCTCTCCTGTGTGAGTGCGCTGGTGACGTTTGAGATCACGCTGTCCAGTGAAGCTCTTGCCACACTGAGTGCAGCGGTACGGCCTCTCTCCTGTGTGAGTGCGCTGGTGTAGTTTGAGATGTCCCTCTTGAGTGAAGCTCTTGCCACACTGAGTGTGATGCGGCCTCTCTCCTGTGTGGAGTGCTGGTGTAGTTTGAGACTTCCCTCTTGAGTGAAGCTCTTGCCACACTGAGTGCAGCGGTACGGCCTCTCTCCTGTGTGAGTGCGCTGGTGTAGTTTGAGATGTCCCTCTTGAGTGAAGCTCTTGCCACACTGAGTGCAGCGGTGAGTGAAGCTCTTGCCACACTGAGTGCAGCGGTACGGCCTCTCTCCTGTGTGAGTGCGCTGGTGTAGTTTGAGATGTCCCTCTTGAGTGAAGCTCTTGCCACACTGAGTGCAGGGGTGACCTCTCTGGTCAATTGCTCCTCTCTGTTTTGAATGGGGATGTGTGACTTTACCGGTTGCTGAGTTCTGTTGTGTGTTGTGGTTGCTGCTGCTGATTGTGGAGGGTGCCAGCGTCTCTGATCTGATCTCTCCAGACCTCAGCAGTCGCACATACTCGTCCACGTGGCTCCTCTTGATTTGCTTGTGCAGGTAGATCTGAGCCGTGTAGGAAAATGGACACAGGGAGCAGGAAAACACCTGAGACGCTGTCGCCTCTAAAAGAGAAAACGAAAAGAGAAACAGAAAGGTAAACATGAAACTGTAAACATCATTTTAATCATTTCTCCAATAATCCTTACGGACACAATCTTCAAACTTAGACAATTATTTACTAACAATAACATAATCTTATTACAGATACAGGAGGACACTCATCAGGGTTTCATGTCCTTCAGTTGGATGTGAAATATAACTGCTCATTAACCACCACGTTCATTTACATCCAAATACTTTGACAGCAGGTTAAGCTGAGTTGTTTGCTTTGTGTAAAATTCTGGCCACAATGCAGTGTTTCCTCTACAATGTATTCAACAGCGGAGCAGCACTGCTTCTAGATTTTAAGCAGCACTGCAAAATCTTCACATGATCAGTAATATAACAACATTTACTTGCACACTGTTAAAGCAATTAAACAGCCAATGTCATCTTTAAATTGTTTTGTTGTTATTTTGAAAGTCATGACCATGCAACAACATGCTTTGTGATTGCCATCTTTTTTCAGAGCAAATGCCTGGAATCTGTTGATGGTTCTGTTGTTTAAGTGGCTATTTTGCTTGGTTACCTACTGCCGGCACATGACAGTACCGCTGCTGTACAAAACTCTAGGATAAACACGTCAATGAGAGTAGTTGAGTGCAGTGGTGGTGACCTCATCTAACCCTCTGTTGTAGGAAGGATGATGTGATCTCACTAGATGAGGCTGGGCTAGATGGCATATGTGAGCTTCTTTGTGTTCACAGCAGATGAAGGTAAGTTGTTAGCAGTGACTGTTCTGCTGCTGCTACCTTTGCCGCTGCTCTTGATGTCCCACAGATTGTCAAAGCTGAGGCCCAGGTCTCTGGCGTAGTCCTCTCCATACCAGACAAGCAGCTCCTCTCCTGGGACGATGGGCTTGCAGCAGCGGTGTAAAATCCCCCCTCTGTACTGAAACGCCACCAGGTTCTGCTCCTCACCATCACGAGCACAGTTCACATACCTGATGGAGAAATTGGATAGTTTTTAATACTAGTTATACAGCACAGTATCTAAAGCTGTTGAAATAAATAGTTTATATCACTGGCATATCATCAGAAGAATAGAATGTGAACTGCAGAAAACAGGGACAGACTAGACAGTGCTCCTGAGGCAATGTGTTGATTGGCTGGAATGTCGTCACATCGGACAGCTAGAGGACTGTGAGAAGCAATTCACTGAATTTGAAACTGTATTTGAATAGAATTGCAGACTGCACCTACAAGTGAAAGCGTTAAGAGAAGTAAAGGACGTAACCTCATCCAGTTGGAGTGAGTTTCTCTCTTGGCGTCGATGTACTCATCTGTGTGGCGACTCTTGTATATCTGTGGAAACATTTCAAGTCACCTGTTTCAATTCAGATGAACTAAACATGGAAAGAGGCAGCAATAAGGCTTGGTGGCGGTCCGTATTGAATGTTGTTTGGGTCTGGATACGGACCAGTCTGCCTATGCAGTACCCCTGGCTTAGGATGACTAATTGTTTTGTATGTTGGCCTCCAGGGGCCATGACAACCCATCCCATAACCACTCATTTAATGTATAGCGCCACCTAGTTAAAAATCGAAAAAGCAAAACAAGGCATTGTAATCGCAGGTACTGTATCTTTGGCTGACAGGTTCAAAACTGCATGGAATTTGAAGTGTAGGATCATTATGACACCCTCTGAATGCATGCCAAGTTTTGTGTATGGGGATCTATACAATAAAGTAATATACGTATGTATATATTTAGTGACTGTACAGTACACATGCACACACACACGCACTCATGAACACACGCAAACACACACATAAAGATACATGCACACACAGTAGACATGCAGGCATATGCATGCACGCACGCAAGCAAATGCACACACACAGGCACGCACGCACACCCACACATAATGCACAAAAGCAAACACACACATACACACACTCATTTACATAGTATGGGATGGAGTAGGAGATGAAGACAAATTGACAAGCGTGATTTATTTTTGCGGAGAGAATGTGCAGGACTGCACAGCGGCGGTCCTATTTTGTACCGTTTTGCTGGGGTGTTGGGGGTGAAGTTTGGGGGGCCGTGGACCCCACACTCATCAATGTAGAAAGACTCGCAGTCCTCGCAGTCTGCAGAGAAAAGGAACAACTCTGAGGTCATTCATTTTACACTGTGATGCGACCACAATCGTTCTGTTGTAAAAGAACAGAGCAGCTGTGAAAACATATCAAAATGGCTGAAAATGGTGAAGTAGTCAGCAGATCAACCTTTGAGGAGCTGTTCTACTTGACGCAGTGGTTATTGCGCTCCAGGTGAGGCATCATGTAAGGGATGTATTGTCCGCTGGTAATTAACAGAAAATAAGTCCCGACAGGGAGAACAGAACCCCGACGCGCAGCGGAGGGGTTTTGCTTTCGACCTGAAGGGACTTATTTTCTGATAATTACTGGCGGACAATACATTATCCTGCTTATTACATGGCTACTTGCCAAAACGAGAAAAGAAACCTAACACAATGGATCTTTAAAAATGATTTTGCTACTGTTTCGTGTCTTCCACTGACAAAATAAACAGTTCGCCACACAGATAGAACTTGACAGTTTCAGGTGTTGCGTGGCAACTAGCTTACTTTCCCTTTCAATGAAATTCCATTGCAATAAGCGAACAGACGTTTTGCGGAGGGATATGAAAGACGTTAATCAAGCCATTGCCATTGACAGAGGTGATCATATACTTTGCCGGTGATGATATAGATTTTACATAGGCCCGCACGTTAGGAAGGCCCATTTATGTAAATGGAACTTTCTGCAGCACTCTGAAGAGCTGTGTAATAAAGCATTATAAAGTATACTTGAGTTGGAGACAAGAGGCACAATTTATAGGCTGTATAAATACATATAATAGGTGTCACTGCGGAGAAGAATAGGCCTGCCATCTTGAAAGATTAGAAATGAAATGGTGTGTAGATAGACATGCTACACTGAAATATAAGTCACAGAACGGCAGGCTGTCAAAAGGATCTTGAAAAAGAAAATGTCGGCTCACACAGGTAATCTTCATCCTTTGGCTCGTCTTCCTCTGTATAGCTCACTCTGGGTCTGTTCCGCAGACTGCCTCCACGTCTGTAGCTCTCCGGCTGATCTCTCTGCTGTTTCAACCACTCTCCTTTTGACAAACCTGACACACACACAGACACACAACAAACTTGTTTACTTATTTGCAGTGGTGTAGTCTAGTTAGCTGTAGTGGGTATACTGTGATGTATTAGTTAGCTGTAGTGGGTATACTGTGATGTATTAGTTAGCTGTAGTGGGTATACTGTGATGTATTAGTTAGCTGTAGTGGATATACTGTGATGTATTAGTTAGCTGTAGTGGGTATACTGTGATGTATTAGTTAGCTGTAGTGGATATACTGTGATGTATTAGTTAGCTGTAGTGGGTATACTGTGATCAACCCCAAATGTTTAATACGTGTCCTTGCCTATTTTAAGTGGGTATACTGAGATGGTGATGCTTTTTAAGTGGGTATACAGCGTAGTCCTGCGTATCACATAGACTACACCACTGCTTGTTTGCCTTTACTGTTTAATAAAACTGTAAACATTGTTATCTCTCCTCTGTAAACCCTCTCACCAGGTCTCTTTGCTGCTGGCTTTTGCTCTCTTCCTGCCTGTCCAGCCACAGTCTCCACACAGTCTCTCTTTGTAACAGGGACGTGATAAACAGCAGTGCCAAACAAACTTCCTTTTTTGACTTTTATTAAATTCAAGAAAAAATACATTCATTAATTTGCCTCAATTGTGTTGAGTGATGTGTGCTTGCTTGTTTTGCCTTCTACATGCCCTCTCTCTCTCTCTCTCTCTCTCTCTTTCTCTATGTGTCAGCGTTCCCACTCCAAGTGAAATGTAAAATTCCATGACTTCTGACTTTACCTAATAAAAAAACTGAATTTCCATGACCTACTATATAATGAAGGGTACAATATACCGACCAAAGATTTCATAACAGTCGCGTAGCGTTCAATAATCTTTTATTTTTTTAAAGCAACAGATGAATAAATGGACATTGAATAATAATTGGGCTAATCACAACTACTCAAGCACGCAGTAAAGCTAATAACCAGATATACACCAATTCTGAGTAGAAATATATGTGTTAATGTATTTGCCAAGTTCATTTTAAAACTGCTGCAACACAATTCCCTGATATTCCATGACTTTACCCCCAAAATTATAATAAGTCCCTGACTTTCCATGTCTGGAATTGACTTTCCAAAATTCCATATTCCAGAAATTCCATGACCCGTGGGAACCCTGGTGTGTGTGTGTTAGTGAATGTGTGTGTGTATGTTTTTCCCCTCTTTCTCCATAGCCTGTTCTGTGGGATCCGCTTCTAAGGCCTGAGGACACTGTGCATCGCTGCTGATTGGTTGAGAGCGGCGGTTTCTATTTCTGATTGTGTGAGAAGTCTGACTGCCTTTCCTGACTGTCGGAAAAGTCTTGCTGTCGTTGCTGATCAGTTGTGAAGTCTCCTGACTGCTTGGCTGTATGAAGAAGAGACAACAAACTAATACAGGCACAGGAAACAGACACAGACAGGTGTCCTTTAATCATCATTACATAAAAAACTGTAAACTGTGGTGGAGCATATTCCTTTTCTATTTCACATTTTATTTCACAACGTATGATTGTTCCCTATCTACTGTAATTAGCATGGGCAGAAACGTCTCGGTGTTCACCTGAGCTGTTGGGGCAGCAGCGGAGGGCTGAGGACGCCTTACAGGGGCGACTCTGACAGGAGCTCTGAAGGCACGAGGAGCTGGAGAGGAGGAATCAGATGTTTCAAACATGGCCTTGAATTTCCCCATGGGGATCAATAAAGTATCTATATACACTACCTATCTATCTATCTATCTATACTATGTTCATGCTGTAAGTTGACCTGGAGGCCTCCTCTCCAGACTGGGTGTGTGTGTGTGTGTGTGTGTGTGTGTGTGTGTGTGTGTGTGTGTGTGTGTGTGTGTACCTGGAGGCCTCCTCTCCAGACTGGGTGTGTGTGTGTGTGTGTGTGTGTGTGTGTGTGTGTGTGTACCTGGAGGCCTCCTCTCCAGACTGTGTGTGTGTGTGTGTGTACCTGGAGGCCTCCTCTTCAGTGTGTGTGTGTGTGTGTGTGTGTGTGTGTGTGTGTGTACCTGGAGGCCTCCTCTCCAGACTGTGTGTGTGTGTGTGTGTGTGTACCTGGAGGCCTCCTCTCCAGACTGGGTGTGTGTGTGTGTGTGTGTGTGTGTGTGTGTGTGTGTGTGTGTGTACCTGGAGGCCTCCTCTCCAGGCTGGGTGTCCACTCTTCATCTGAGTCGCTGCTGTCAGCAGGGGGGCCGGCCTTCCTGGCAGCCCTCCTTCCTGGCATGAAGCCAAGGCAGGAGGACCCTTCCTGAAGGCAGGAGGAGGGGAGGACAGCCCTGAGGAGGGAGAGAGAGAGAGAGAGAGAGAGAGAGAGAGGGAAGAAAGAGGAGAGAGAGAGAGAGAGGGAGAGAGAGAGGAGAGAGAAAGAGAGGGAGAGAAAGAGAAAGAGAGAGAGAGAGAAAAAGAGAGAGCGAGAGAGAGAGAGAAAAAGAGAGAGAGAGAGAGGGAGAGACAGAGTGAGAGAGAGAGGGAGAGAAGGAGAGAGAGAGCGAGAGGGAGAAAGAGCGAGAGAGAGGGAGAGAGAGAAAAAGAGAGAGCGAGAGAGAGAGAAAAAGAGAGAGAGAGAAAGAGAGATCTATTTTGGCATTTCGGTAACCTATTTTGTGGCATTTCGGTAACTTCATTGGCATTTCGGTAACGTATGTGGCATTTTGGTAACATGATGTGGCATTTTGGTAACATGGGTTTCATAGTGGCATAATGGTAACATTTGGATTAATACACTCTATACATACAATGACATTTGATCTGAGTCACTTAACACCCTGTTAATATTATCATGGAAAAAAAGTAAAAATTGTATACATATAGTCAATGGGAAATTAAATGTTCTCAGTTCTCTCTCTCTTTCTCTAACTAGTCATTTGCAAATTCAATTCAAAATCTAATGGGTCACACTACAGGTTTTGGAAGAGTCAAAGTGATTTAGACACAAAACTAAGCTCCCAACCAGCATGTCATACTTGTCCTACCAGCATCTATTTCAATTACTGTACACTGTGACTGTAACAAAAATGTCATACTGCAAAGGCACAATAAAGCACTCAATAGTACAGGTTATTTAACACCACTTCCTCCTTTGTCATTTCACTAACTATTTTCTATATGCATGAAAAATGTAAATAATGGATGTTTTCAAAGTGGGACTTGTGAAGTACAGATAACACAGAATGATTCCTCTGTTTAAAATGTAGGGTGACTCCTTGATATAGGAGTCAGATCTGATATAGGAGCAACATTCTAAAATAAAAACAGGGAATTGTTGTTTGTGTTGTGTCCATAGTCTTTCAAGTGACCTACTGACCTCTGTAGGCCAACTTGACATACATTCACACATCAAAACCTCTTACTGGTAGGTTAGGAAAACTAAATATTGCACCCCTTAGTCAAATCTCTGCCTTAGAAGGTATATAAGAAAAATCTAAAATAAGTGTGCCAAGCCAATCAGTGACGTTTACACGCACACCATATTCCTGTAGGCTATTAATCAGAATAATTACAGCATTCTGATTGTTTTTACGTGTCATGTAAAAACACCTTTACCCAATTAACATAACCCAATTAAGATCATGTTTAGATCCCTGGTATAACATTGGGCTATGTAAACACATTTCTCAGAAAACACCACTTAATGGAAGATTAAATTACGTCTGGCATGTTCATGCAAGGAATTATGTTAGATTGGTTGGTTACCGGTACTCTAACAACTTGGCAACACGGTGAATAGCAACTGCACTTCTGGAGTGAAGATGAGACCAATTTATGTTTTCAAATCATAAAAATGTAAACGTCACGGCGAAAGCACCACAATTATGACATCTTTAATGGCCTAATATTAAAATCCATTGACCAGATCAATACAAAACAATCAAGACATAGCCGGGTGGGTGGATGTACATCCCTCTGAAAATATATGCCCCCTTGCAGAAGTGCCACAATCAGTGATATTTATTTTTTTCTTTTTACTGGCGACTGCTATTCTGCACTGAATAGGTTACCTCTTCCTATCTAAAGCCTTATAACTATCCTTTTACTTGACTAGTATGTTTCAGTGATCATAAAAAAAACAAGGTTGGCAGGTTGATTGCCTATGATCACCCCTCTAGTTACTGGGCTACTCTGAAGTTGTAGACACCTCTCCCCCTATTACAGTTACAATGTTACAGAAATGCCACAAACAGTGATCATTTGGAAAGTTCACTCAAACCCAATTGGCCTGTCTCTGAGGATGCACAATCAGTTTTGATACTTCTCTAAAGACACTGTCATTTCCAACGGACAAGTAGAATACTTAGAAGTTGGACGGCCACACCATCACAGCCTACAGCAAAACACCATGAAGAAAAGGTGAGTAAAAAATCCTACGATTATGACTGTAGCAGAATATTAATTACGTTTTATGCAAATGCATGTCGTGCATCAACTTGATATTCATGCGAGGCATGTCATCCTTAGATAGAGAGGTAAGTTAGGCTATCTTATACGTCTGGGTGCATTTGTTTGCAATATGTTTAAGATGGTAAAAGTTGTAAATACCAAGCAATCCTTGATCAGAAAGGCACCGATTATCCTTTTCAATAGCTAAATTAGCATCAGCCATCACAGAGATGACAGCCTATTCATGATCGCAAAAGCAAATTACGTATGTCGAGGTAGCACAAAAAAAAACAGTAGGCTAAGTGTAATTTTAACAGTGGATTGTGAGTTTTCTTTTCCACTGGGCTTGTGTGGTAGCATAACTCAACAGGTAGTCGAGTTTGACAAAACACCGGAATTGCATGGCTTGCCATCGCGGATTTTTGGGTGGGGGTTTAAATCGCTAGAACCTCCCTAGCATGACACTTCTTCAACGCTGATGGGATAGGTCAGTAAATTAAGTGCTGCGTTCGAGACAATTCAGTACGACGGGTATTTTGCAGGGACGTTAGGCCTGTTTGGGGGGCTGAAGCCACACTAAGATGATCAAAAGCCCCCCTATAATAATATAGGTCCAAATTCACATTCATTATTATCTGTTGAATTGTTCACAGAGTAGTTATCACACAGATATCACATTCACATGAAAGGGCGGAACCGGATTTCCAATGATATTTCGCGAGAAAATCAACAGCAGATAGCCTACATGATATTTCGTCATATTTCCATTCTGCACACAGGGCTTCGTACATTACTCTCCGTGGTAGGCTATGTCCAACGAACGCTTCACTCGATATGGCAAACCATAATATCAGAATAAACAGCAGTCTTACCGAACACGAGGATATGAAGCATTCCTCTGTAGCCTACAGTAAACCGTTCCCGAGTATAAGTATATATATATATGTGTATACTCTTTTGATTCCGTAAGGGAAATTTGGTCTCTGCATTTATTCCGATTCGTGAATTAGTGAACACACAGCACACAGTGAGGTGAAGCACACACTAATACCAGCGCAGTGAGCTGCCTGCGGGGTTAGGTGCCTTGCTCAAGGGCACTTCAGCCGTGCCTACTGGTCGGGGTTCGAACCGGCTACCCTCCGGTTACAGGTCCGAATTGCTAACCAGTAGGTCACGGCTGCCACTAAAGTAATTCGATTTTGAATTTGCAGCCAATTTCTACATGGTATCCAACTTTGAGCTAAAATTCTAATGTGGGCCTAATAGCAACCCAAAATAATGAACTTGGTTTCCATATTACATAATCAAAAGTTGATCATGGCATGCATCAACTGTGTTTTTGAATAGATATTTCTACCAGCATGCTTCAGGTGACATGAATGCCAAACAATCATGAGACACAAAGTATTTTTCCTTGATATTTGGAAATATGTATGATCACATCACACTTTACCATTAATTTAAATACCTAATGTAACATCATAGACTGTACTATTTCGCGCTATTATTGGAGCTCAATTGACAAAACAAAAATGCACTGATCACACATCATTATCTTAACATCTGAGTTAATATCAAAAGTCTCGAGTTGTCTAATGCAGAATGAACTGTGTGGTGGTTCGTAGGGTAGTGTAGGCAGCCTTTCTACTCGGACGCGTTCTGTCCATGTTGGCTTTTGTTGAACTGGCAGTAATGGGAGTGACACACACACACACATGTAAATGCTATGTGTAAATTGTATGTGTATTTCTCACAGGAAAACAACTGTTCCTCCTTCAACCAACAATACAATGTCTTCCCTTTCCATTAACCAGGTAGGTAACCAGATATGTTCTTAACTGGGTATTTCTGGTTTTCTTTGTGCTTCCTGCGCTTTAGCTTTCAATGACAAACAGACACATAAGATGTTGGACTGTAGAATTAGGCCTACTTTGGTATTTTTTTAAATTGTCTGTATTTTGTCTAATTGTCTGTTTTTGTTTCCAAAGAAGAAATGCTATGACTATATTTACATGTAGGCCTTTGTGTTGTCTCTCACAGATCCCTTCCAACCTCTTAGAGGACATCCTCTTGGAGGTGATATTGCAGGAGGGAGAGAAAGCAATTTTAAAGCTGTCCTTAACATCCAAACTGTTTCGGGGCATAATTTCAGCAAAACAGTTTCGTGTTCGAGCCCATTTTAAATGGCTTGACAGTAAGTACAAAACGCATTATTATATTTGAGTTGTCTATGACTTGTAAATTGCATATAATGTTTGTATCCCAGTTAATAATGATTTTTGTAATAATAGTAATAATTCTAACATTTTAAACAGGTGTAGTGAACTGGAAATTGTTCAGTGTGGGGTTTACCAGACAGTACAGAAGGATGTACAACCTTGAATACTGCTTGTACTGTCAGGAGGTGTACAAGAATAGTTTACCAGGTACAGTATGATGATGATGGATTTTGTATGCTTTTGTTTTTGAGGTCAATGGTTGCCAAAAAGGTCAATGTAAAAACATAGTGTACAACAGTGTATTTTTATATTAAAGCATGCTTTTGCTTATCATTTGAGACAGGCTATGCAGGGGAAAGGAAGAAGGGGGGAACTGCAAGGGTTTCATAGTGAGGATACACATCCGAATTTCTGCAGTGAATTCTGCAGTCAGCTAAACGAAGACCTAAACGAAGACCTGGGTGTGGAGGAATGAGTATGGGTCAAATGTGAATGACATTGGGGAAGTTTTCCATAAAATAATAAAAAAAAATATCTGTTCCTATGGTTCTTTGTCTTTGACCCTTCCAAACTATGCCCATTGTTCAAGGCACCCTGAGTTCAATTATCATATGGAAGTCACTTTGGATAATAGCTTAATTTAAATGTATAAGTGACTTACTATGAAATGTAGGACATAAACACCATATTGGGGCTCTGCTGTCTATATCATAGTATAACTTCATCTATTGCAACAATATAAACCTACATCACAGTACATGTCTTTCTGTGAGGCATGTAAATAGGTAAAGCACTGGTATAGCATGACATTACTTTTATATATTACTGTTTTTTGTAGGGCTGTCAAAATAACGTGTTGATTTTGATTAATTATTTACAGAAAGAGTAACATGTAAAAAAAAAATAACAATGATTAATCACATTTCGTAGCGACATTTGACCCAGTGCAGTCTGGCTACAGTGACTGAGGGAGGCAGACGAGAAAGCACTGCTTGGTCCTGTGAATGAAACATTTAGCCTATGTTTAAAAAAACACCGACCACTCATGTTGACAGGAGCATCATTCTCTACTATGTCTGCAGTAAGGAATTTCTGTTGCCTACCATAGGAGTTTGTCAAGTCTGAAGTATCACCTCAATGCAAGGTAATCCGGAGGTACGAGTTAGAACACCTCTTGATGAAAATAATGCCAGCCGCCAGCCTTGTCAAAGTTGACTTTGCAAACGTATTGTTTACTTAGCCTACCCTATGACCGACCAACTAACTAACCGACAAAGTCCCTTACTAAATTGACTACATTTGTCGTACACTTGCAGTGGTGGAAGAAGTACTGAAACTCAGTACTTAAGTAAAAGTACAAATAAGCAGAGAAATATTTACTTTAGTAAAATTAAAAGTACCACGATGCCAACACTACTTAAGTAAAAGTAAAAAGTACCTGATTTTAAATGTACTTTAAGTATTAAAAGTATTAAAGTATTAAAAGTACTTACATAATGATTTATTATCTTAATATCTATAGGCCTATTCTAATAAGTTTAAGGTTATACTGGGCTAGATAGCTTTAAGCTGATGTAATTGTGCTTACCATCCGTGGCCCAGTTTACATTCTGGACTGCCACCTACTGGATAGAAAAGGCAACAACATAGTAATTATGTGAATAAAATCTACATGTTTGAGCCTAGTGATTGATTGATTGACTGTGTGAGTTGGTGAAGAGACTTATGATAACCATAATGTACTTTCTGGGTGGTGATTTTGGTGAAGATGGTAGGCCTACATTATGGTATGATATTATGATACTGAAAAGAGTTGCACATTGTCATAGTCTAATGGCCCTTACACAAAGGACTGCGCTATGAAATCTATTATTTTCAGTGGCTTGCACTGATCAAAAATGGTTTGCCAAACAAAGCGCAGCGCAAGCTGCAGCACTGCATCACTCAGCTAGGTCTTGGGCATTCCTAGCTGAGTCGTGCGCAGTGGTGTTTTCTGTACTGAACAAAGATGTATACCTCTTCCAATCTGAAACCCCCATACCTTTCACGTGACTTCTTAGTATGTTACAGAAGCCCCATACAGTGATCTTTTTAAAATTATTTTTCCCTTCAACCAGGTTGGTTGGCTGTGATCACCTCACTGCATGGGCTACTCACTATCTGTAGACCCCCAAACCCCCATATCAGTCACTATGTTACAGAAATGCCACACAGTGATCATTTTTTTTTTTAAAAATCCCTTCAACCAGGTTGGCTGCCTTTGATCACCTCACTGCATGGGCTACTCTCAAGTTGAAGACCCTCCCCCCCCCATGACAGTTGTTACAGACAATGTTACAGAAATGCCACATACAATGATAATTTTGAAAGTTCACTCAAACCTAGTTGGCCTGTTCTGTGGGTACCTCATTAACATATATGACAGGTGTCAAAACAGCCATTTAAAACTGTTGGAAAGAATCATTTTTCATTCATTCTGCTTGGCCGTTGGACAACAGAGATAGAAGAAGACAGTATTAAGAAAAGGTGAGTAACACTATTTTCCATAAGCCTGCATCTCAGATTTGTAATCATTTTGATTCATGCAAATGCATGTTGTGCATTAACTTGTAACTCAATATTTGCTCAAAGAGTAAATCACTTTAGCCTACAGCCTAGATAGCCTAAGTAGCATTGCTAACTGAACAACCATAAGAAAGGCTAGTCAATTTGTTTGCCCATATATTTGTTTGCGGTTAGTGTAAATTGAGGTAATGGTTGTGAAAGTGGTAATAGCAAGCAATTCTCAGCCAAATTGGCAACGATTATTTTCCTCTGACATAAGAAGTGGGTGAACATTAGGTTAGCAACCCTAGCACATATTTCCAGTGAGCTAAGACACTCACTAACTTATATCCATGATGGAAAATAAATAAAATCACAATTCAGAACAAAAGATAGATATAGAACCTATACGGTGTCCACATTAGGCTACGGTGTGTTTGTCGACGAGGCGTGTTACTAGTATTAGCAGAGAATGTCTAATAGCATATTATTTTATTCATCCGGAGTTCTTCTGTGTGGTTGTGCACATCTGCACTATCTTGCCGCGTAACGGGTTTTTAATCTTAAGACCCTCCCTTGCTTGACCGCTAGTCCAATCTTTATCCCGGTATTGTGACATCTCGATGCTGATTGGATAGTTCACAGTCAAATGCTATGTTCGACACAACTCAGGACTTTACAAGGAAAACTAGGCAATGAATGAAACTTGGTTAGCCAGTGAGACAAACGTTAAAACGCGGGCACAATTCTAAGCGTGATAGCATGTGACTTTTCTTTTCGATGGGTTTTGTAATTTAGAGGTAGAAGTAAAGTCTAGCTTGGCATTCTTCATTCATTCTACACATCTGGATTCATTTGCAATTATTTTCTTGACCAGTGAACTAAATTTATTTTTTTAACGTCATGCTCTCCTATTATCTTTCACTTTACCATGTTAATGTATTCTCTCAATTTGTTCATGTGCACCAGTCGCGTAAAGTCGTCGGCCCCAGTGCTTTCCCTTGCACCCCAACCCCAAGCGCACACGCAGTCGCCATGTAGCCTATCCCACATCAAATTACCCCAACATCCGAAAATGACCTATTAACCATACACTAACAAAGCAAAACATCATTTTAAAAGGCAAAACAAAACACAGACAACTCATTGCCACCAAGAAAAGCATCATAGGCCTACGTTTACTAAGAAATAGCCTAAGATCATACAATCGCTTAGCCTATTCACTGTTGCGCAGCGGGCAGATCTACCTCAATCAGGCCCAGAACGTGTGCATTTCCCCAATTGCTATAGATACTTTGATTGTTATCCCTAGGCTACTCCACACAACAAAATAAACCTATAACTCACCCATTAGAAGTTTACTCTATGGCCCTTATTCTGTTCAGCAAGGTCACGACAGAAATGAAATCCAACTGCCAGGCTATAAGCTAAGACTGCTACGAACGTCCAAACATGTGTCAGGGAGACAGGATGTAGGGCCATCATTGGATAAAAATACCCCAATCAGCCATCATTGGGATAAACACATTTTCCCCATTCCCAGCAGGCCTTGCTCCTTTGTACAAATGGACAATAAATAAATAAATTTAATAAGTTACAGGTTTTTAATTTTTTTTATTTCTAACTCATATTGTAGCCTATGTTGTAACATGTAACATCTGAACGTAAACACAATGCAAAAAATAAGTTCACAATGACTAATGGTTATAGGGCATCTGAATGGTATAAATAGCTTTCAATCTTACTGATGATCTGTACTGTAGTGTGAGAAATAAACTTCAGGTTTTTAACTATAGATATCCGAAACCTGCCGTAGTAGTTAATTACTATATTGCGGGATGGGCCCGAGTATTAATGGGAGGGGGCTCATATTCGTGCCTGGGCCCTACGCCCCTGTTTCTAAGTGACCCCAAACCTTTGACCAGTAATGTAGCCTACATAACAAAGTAATGTGTTGCAAATATTGTCATTATCATTATTATTAACCACAATGTAATTTTGGATCAACTCAAAGAGAATTAAAACATGTAGGCTACATTATAATAAATAACAAGTTCACTCACTAACCTAAGTTTCGGAAATGGCACTGCACATGCTCTATTCGTTTAACCATACAGTTCATACAGAAAGTATTCACAGCACTTCACTTTTTCCATTTCTGTTATGTTTCAGACTCATCCTAAAATGGATTAAATTCATTGTTTCTCATCAATCTACACAAAATAATCCAACACTCCACAAAAAAAACAGGTGTTTGGAGTGTTTTGTAAATTGTTACAAAAATAAAAGACTGATATTAAACTAATTGAATCCATTAAGATGAGTCTGAAACATAACAAAATGTGGAAAAAGTGAAGCACTGTGAATACTTTCTGTATGCACTGTAACCCATTAGGCCAATTACCCTAAGTCTTTGTGTATGTATGTGTGTAGTCTTTTGTTCAATATCACATACAGGCATGTTTGAAATCTAACAATGATATAATTTTCATTTCACAGATGGAATCAGAAAGTGGTTACTCAAGTGGCTCTCTTTACAGCCCAGGAAAAGAGGACACTTCCTCAATATCAAGTGAGGGACCAACAAGACAAATTACGACCAAGGAGGTCAGGGCAAATGTTCCACTTGAAGACGTGTTAAAGGAGGTAGTCAAAGACAACGGCAGGTCTCGCAAACAAAAGCAGTGTCCAGTAGAGGGGTGCAGGGCTAATGTTGTCCATCTTCCACGACACTTAAGAGCCATTCATTCCTGGACAACGGAGAAGGCCCGCCTAGCAGTCCAGAATTTAGGACTGAGGCACGGTATCTCAACCAAAGACCGGCACATTATGAAGAAGTGTCCAGTGGCGGGATGTGAGCGATTGGTGAAAAGAATGTCCCAGCACATGCGCCTCATGCATGGCAGCATGAAAACCAAATCTGAACATACAAAGAAATTATTGGCCCCCAAATTCAAAGAATTTTCAAACTGGCTTTCCTCTCCTGACGGTGGGTCAAAATCAAAGAAATCTGCCAACCAGCATGCCAAACAGGCAAGTATAATTGAATTCACAGCTGGAAGTCCCCTCAAAAAACAAGGTCTCCGGGAGCAATTCCTGGAGACCTACTGCATTAGAAACAAGTTCCTTCCAGGTACTATCCGTTCCTACCTGTCCAGTTTGAAACACTGGATAACCTATCTCCTAACCGCAGTGGACCCAGAAGATAGACCCCAATTGGAAGACCTAAAAGAGATGGTGACAAGATGGATCGCTTCATATAGAAAAGCTAACCAAAAAGAGAGTTCTTCAAAAAATGGATTCAGACATAAAAAACCTAATCACAGCTGAGGACATTAATGTATTCAAAAAAAGTAATGCGGCCATGGAGGCAATAAAAGTTCTGGGTCTGGCTGCAACCCAACAAAAACCGATCAGCCAGACTGAATACATGTTGGTCCGTGACTTCATAATGACCAGCATTGTATTACAAAATGCCAACAGGACTGGAGTCCTGGCCAACATGACACACCAGGAACTGACGTCATCCCGAGACCTGGAGGGTGCTACGATAATCTCAGTGAAGGAGCACAAAACGGCTCACCTAACTGGGCCTGCCAAGGTTGTGGTAAGCGAGGAGCTGAAGAGATGGCTGCATCTGTTTGCAGAATTTTTCGGCCACAGGTCTCTCCTCAAGCCGAGGCAGTTTTTTTATCATGGCAGGGAAAGGCTCTTGAAAGCAGCCAAGTCGGCCGGGCAGTCCAGTCCATTTGGACCAAGGCTGGACTGGCCAGCTATATAACCTGCACATTAATGAGGAAGACTGCAGTGACGCAGTTTCTTTAGAACTGCCCGGAACAGTCAGCGAACCTGTCCGACCTAATGTGCCATAGGCAACAAACGGCGGCCAAATGTTACAGGTTAGTATAAACTAAAAGGCATTGTAATCCAATGATTACATTATCTACCAAGGCAATGAGTTACAAGACAGCAATGTATGTATATTTATGTCTTACAGACTCGTAGAAAGGGAGAGGACAGCAGTAGAGGCATCAAAGGCTCTGTCTGGCTTGATGTCTCTACCAGCTGATGTAGAGCAACCAGGTTTCAGCAGTAGCAGCATGCCAGCTTCGTCGAAGAGGGGCAAAAAGGTTTTCAGTGCTAGTGACAAAGAGGTAAATTAACTGGGTTTGATGCATTTGAACCATTACAACACAACTGCATTAATAAAAAAAAACATTAAATCAATCGTGTCCAAGTAGGCTACCACGCATCGCGCACTCGAGGTGGAATAAACAAAGTTGATCCAGGCCACATCGCCACAACATTACGATTTCTGGATCATGTACAAGTGTGACAACAATAATGTGAATGCTTACTCGAGGAAATTTAGTATCTTACGCAGTCAATCACACTTAGGGAAATAGCTTATATCCGCGCTTATTAGTCAGCCTATCAATTCTGTGTAGGCTATAGGTGTCACATTCCCTTTTAATTTGTATCCTCTAATAAGTCTACAGTTGTCATTATAGATAGGTTGTTGCATAACTTAGTAGAATTTGAGCATGTTGCATGTCCATTTATATTTATATAGAAACATAGGCCTACTTTCGAAGTGTTATCTTTTTTAATAACCCACGTTTCACATACTGTGCAAAAAAAAGGCCTAGACTCGCGATCAACTAATGTTGTTGCGCTGCATTGCCTCTAAGTGTCGCCAACTGACGATACACATTGGAAATGTGCGTACGCCAGACATGAAGTTTGCGTGGAGGACCGCACATTCTCACGTTCAAGTCAGCCTTCGTACATCCGGACGTGAGCGTGAGAAGTGGCGTACGCAGCATTTTTGTGCGTACGCAAACTTTGTACATGAGCCCCCAGGTTTTGTCTACCCCGGTTTAACAAAGTAACCCAGTACGTTTCCAACATGACCCAGGGTAATATGCTGATTTAGCCTACAAAACAGAGGACTAAATTATAAGCGATATGTCATGTAGGCTTAAAGGTTTCTTTTAGGATAGACTATGTTTTTGCTGAAAAAGTTTTGCCTATAGTTCGCCGGTCATTCATTCTGCATATCTTTGCTATCGTTTTCTTTTAACAATGTCCAATGGCTTAAACATTGTCATTTATTGTTTGCTTTAGGCCTACCTTTATATTTTAGCCTACATTATTCAACTCACGGATTGTCATATGATCTTGAGCACTGTCAGTCAAAAAATGCAAACAGGTGCGCGCTCTGCACCTCTTTACTCAACTCCGACGCAACACTAAATATGAAGATGCCCTGCTTTCAGAGGATAACTTCCGTCCCTTGGTTGTGTAGGCTATATATGATATAAAATATCTATAGCCTACATTGTATAGTTTACATTCAAATATTACCTTTCTGTTACGAAGCTGGGAATAGGCCTATGAGCGCAAATTAGGATGTAGTGGAGGCTAAACGCGAGTAAAATTGAGGAAGCGTTGCTGGTCTAAAAATAAATAAATAATAATAAAAAAAACGTGTAATGGGGAGGATTGAACCCATGTCGACTGCGTGAAAAAGCAACATAAAGGCCTGGGCATTAACCTGTTGCGCCACAGGAGAAACATGGACGTGTGAATTGGTAGGCTAAATAAAATATCAATAAAATATCAAACCCATGTTTACATGTCAGTAACATTAATGTTAATAGCCTATAAGCCTAAGAATTTTTATTCTCCCTGTGCGCAAATTCTGTGTAAAATATGGACACGCTATAGACTTCTCCTGCCCATTGCAGTGTGGGTTTCAATGCCTGTGTTTCATGAACTGAATTCTTAAAAGAATAGGCTGGACAAAAATATACACAATTAGGCAACACATTTTTATTTGATTTATTTGCTGATGTATTTGCTCTACAGACACTTCAGGTAGGGGCGGCCACAGCCTAACCTCAGTGAAACGTTTGTAAAACTTAACCATGATAGGCTACTTAACCATGAAGGCCTACTAAATGGCTTGGGCAACGGTAACATGATAACATGGTAGCCAGATAACATGAACAGCTATGTTAACTTGTTACAATTATCATAACGTTAGCTGACTTCTTTTAATCATACAACTGAAGTCAATTTCTGTGAGTGCTGTTAGCTGGCTCGTGGCGCAAGTTGATAGACGTCTGATTAACAAGCAAACAGGTCAATTTATTCGTGGTTCGATACCCACGTGAAGTTAATTTATGCTATTTAGGTGTTTGTTTTTTGGGTGGCATATTCATGGTCCAGTGCATGTAGTACTACATACATTTTTGACTTTTAAACATGTCATGCATATTTGTGTGCGCCTCTAGTATATCAGAAAGTGACAAATCTGCAAGCGGCCACATCTGTCAAAGACTCGTCATCAATCATGAAACGTCATCAACGCAGCCAGTTAGCACGGGAGCCAGTTGCCATGTAACACCGGCATTACCACAAGGAAATGGTCGTACGTCAAGTTTGAACCTGACGTGGAGATAAGCACTTTTCCACGTCAAAGACGGTTTTTATAAATCTGAGCGTTGGCATGGATTTGAGCGTACGCACGGTCTAAGATCAAATCTGTGCGTAAGAACGCTTTATAAATGAGGCCCCAGTTCTCGTCTTTCTTTTCTCTTCTGTGTGCCACTTTTATGCTTACTAATTGCTGATTATTATAACTAAGCTAAAACACATCCAGTAGCTTCGCAACATAAAGTAATCATGAATGACAGGAAGTAAGATCATTGAATAAACACATTTTCACATTACCAGCAGGCCTTGTTCCTTTGTTAAAATTGACACACTTGACCCATCTTCAATTCTATATATCCCACATTTCAGAATCTAAGATCCACCTGTGGAGACGTGAATAAGAGCTGGACCGATTGGGGCACAACGACTAATGGCCGTTTTGGAACAGACAGACGGAGGAAGACGACTGCTGGCTAATTTTAAAATGGACCAGATCATTAACAGGATTAAATGTGAAAGGAGGAAAGATCAATCACAATTGTAGCCAACAAGCTGTTTGTACTTGTTTTATGTTCTGTTTCTGTGTTTGTTTAGATTGATTTCTAGTTTAATGGACCAGTTTAATAATAATTAATAGACTATGCATACACATCAGATACAAGGCAAAAAGCACCAGTTCCAGCCCATTTGTAGTGTTCTTGGCTACTCCTGCCTTCTGTCTAGTTTTTCCATTGTTTGTTGACCATGGAAATTGCATTTGGAATAAAAGAGTTTTTGTATATGTGTTTCCTTGCCATGTGTATTCTGTAGCGCCGCCCTAGGGGGAGCAGCTCAAATTCAGAATGGAAGGTGCGTGTGTCATCATCTAGTATGTTCATGGCTTTTCTGTGTACTGCAGTGCTGTATAGATTATCTGGTGTTTTTTGAGGTCGCCTTATGATTTTCCCTGCCATTTTAACAACTCTGGACAGCTTGTTCTTATTGTGCAAAGTCAAGTGACCATACCAGACAGAAATGTTATAGGTAAGGATGCTCTCCACTAAACTGACATATATCCTCTCAAGAATATTACAGCTGACTCCAAATCCCTTCAATTTCCTAATTAAAAACAGTCTTTGGCTGGCCTTTTTGCTTATAGCATCAGCATTTTCAGTATAGTTCAACTTATCATCAATGTATGTTCCCAAATACTTAAAACAGTGGTGTTGGAGAACCTGTTTGATTAAGAATTAGCTCCTTTGTTTTACCTGCATTGAGTAAAAGTGAGCTGGTCTTAGACCACGGGGCCTGTACTACGAAGGGAGCTTAACCTACCCAGATGTAACCCAGGGTTACTTTGTTAAACCGGGGTTGACGAAACCTGGTTATCAGAAGTGTTAATCGGTACTATGACGCTGATTAAGAAGGTTGTTTTGAACCTGGGTTAACCTAATTGGAGTTTGTGCGCGTTCACATAAAAGGGGCGGGTTGCAGCGCAAGTCACCACTTTCAA
>NC_063206.1:4786763-4804608 GCF_017589495.1 Alosa alosa | reverse complement strand
GTTGTGCCCTTTGAGCAAGGCACTTAACCCCAAGTTGTCCGGGGACTATGTGATCCCATATAATATAGCTGACATATGTAAGTCACTTTGGTCAAAAAAATGTCTGCTAAATGTAATGTAATGTATTTTTCATATTTGTACCTTTTATACTTTTTGAACTATTAAAAAAAAAACTACTGAAAATGTCCGCATAGACTTAACATTGGCGATTATGGCATCACAATAGGGCACTTGGAATCCTATGCCTACATGCCTAGAAAGGCTAGGCAATCAAGAACATGGGTAGATAGATGGAGGAGAAATCAAAAATAATGAATAAAAAGTTCTATGGAGATGTGCAAAAGTTGGAGAAAGTCAGATGTGTGTGTGTGTGTGTGTGTGTGTGTTTTTGACGTGTGATGAAATAAGAAAATAAATAAAAGGTCTGTAGCATAGGGAGAGGGATGTAAAAGTGCTAAAAGTCATGTAGGTGTGTGTGTGTGGGGGGGGGTCATGAGTGCTGAGGAGTGAATGAGTGCAAAGTCAGTATAGTGTGAGTTCAGAGTTCGGATGGCCTGGGCATAAAAACTTCTCCTAAGTCTCTCAGTTCTGGCTTTGTGACTACATAGGCATCTTCTTGATTTCAGCGGTAAAAATAATCCATTGTTAGGATTAGAAGAGTCCTTCAGTCCTTCTTTAAGCATGCAATCTGGCTCTCTTAAGACTACAGATCCTGTTAAACTGTTTCCTCTGTCCACAACTGTTTCAAAATAAAAGTCCCCACTACTAGCCTGGCTAGCGCCACCACTTCTCAATGAGACGTGGTCTGGGAACCAAACGTTCATTTTCTCGCATTTGAAAAAAATGCCCAGATCCGTTTATTGGGTGCCACGGATGTCTATCAAATGCGTCTGTGCATAGCTCATCATCGTCTTGCTTTCCCTCCTGTTCTGTGATTGGTTCCCTATCTCAGGCGAAAATTTGCTCCATGGTCTCCAGGCTGCCTTAGCAGCGTGAATCAAATCGCGCGCAAGGCAGCATGGGAACACCCAGGCTACCCCACTACAATAATTCCCTATTAAATAATTTAACCATTTAAACTACTCAACTATTTAACTGTTTAGCTATTCCAACCGTCATTTGTCATCAACTATGTCTCCCGCCATCTTAACTTAGAAACTTTGTTCAAACCTAGCAACCACCCTAGCAACCAGCATAGCAACCACTTTGTCACCACCAAAACACTTTTTATTTCAATTGTTTATTTCGTTTTCCATACTTTTACTGCATTTTTTAAGTCTGCCTCTGCGTTCTACCTGCACTGCCTGGTGATCAGCTGTTTTTGTTTTTCTGCCGATTGCCATTAGCGAGACATCTAGTGAGACTGATCTACACTGTTGATGCTACTAAAAAGACCTAAAAGAACTTGCTGCCTGCTAGTGTCTCTCTCCATTTCCATCCAGTCTGCGCTGGGTTCCCAGTCGGTTGACTGTCCAGCTGGGAGACTGAGGCTTTGAGCTAGCCATGGCCTACTGGTTAGCGCTTCAGACTTGAAGGGTTGCCGGTTTGAACCCCGACCAGTAGGAACGGCTGAAGTGCCCTTGAGCAAGGCACTTAACCCCTCACTGCTCCCCGAGTGCCACTGTTGTTGCAGGTAGCTCACTGCGCCGGGATTAGTGTGTGCTTCACCTTACTGTGTGTTCACTGTGTGCTGAGTGTGTTTCTCTAATTCACGGATTGGGATAAATGCAGAGACCAAATTTCCCTCACGGGATCAAATGAGTATATATACTTATACTTAGCTAGGCTAGGCTTTGTGTCTGGTCATGAAGACCTTACAGTACACTGCCGCTGAACTCTGTTCATGCGCTATATAAATAAAAGTGACTTGACTTGACACTTTATTTAGCATAGCAACCACCATATGTACCCTAGTAACACTCTAGCAAACATTTTAAATACCCTAGCAACATCCAACCAGAGGCGGACATCCCGGTTCCAGAAAGTAAAAGTCCTGCCATATATTCTTTCTACGTGCACTTAACACAGGTGATATCACTAATTGTCAGATCTACCTGGCTGCTAATTAGGATGAACTGGTTTACTTAATGGTTGGATCAATTACTTGGCAGGACTTTTACTTTCTGAACCCGGGATGTCCGCCTCTGCTAGCAACAACCTAGCAACAACCAATATAATGTCAACCTAGCAACCACTATTGCAACAAACATCATTATCCTAGCAACCAGCATAGCAACCACATTAGTTGACATAGTAATCATCATATGTACCCTAGCCACACCCTAGCAACCATCTTAATTAACCTAGCAATAACCTAGCAACCATCAATATAATGTCAACCTAGCAACCACCATAGCAACCAATATGATTACCCTAGCAACCACCATAGCAACTGATTTGTTTGGCATAGCAACCACCATATGTACCCTAGTAACACCCTAGCAACCATCTCAATTACCCTAGCAACAGCCTAGCAACCACCACCATGTCAACCTAGCAACCACCATAAGCCACCAGCATAACAACCACTTTATTTGCCATAGCAACCACTATATGAACCGAGCAGCCATCACCATAATGTCAACCTAGCAACCATCATGATTACCTCAGCAACCAGCATAGCAACCACTTTCATAGCAACCACCATAGCTTCCCTAGCAACTGTATCAATTACCCAAGGAAAAACCTAGTAACCACCACCATAACATTATCCCAGCAACCATCATAGCAACCAACACGATTACCTTAGCAACCAGCATAGCAACCACTTTATTTAACATGACAAGTACCATAGCTTTCCCAGCAACAACCTAGCAACCATGACCATAATGTCAACCTAGCAACCATCATAGCACCCAACATGATTACTTCAGCAACCAGCATAGCAACCACATTATTTGACATAGTAATCATCAGATCATCAAAACATCACTGTATTTAACATAGCAACCACCATAATTTCCCTAGCAACACCCTGGCAACTATTTCAATTACCCAAGCAACTACCACCATAATGTCAACCTAGCAACAACTGCCCTAGTAACAACCTAGCAACAACCCTAGCAACAACCTAGTAATTGTCTCAGTTACCCTAACAACAACCTAGCAACTACCACAATAATGTCACCCTACCTAAAAAATGAAAAATAACCTCAGTCCAAAACAGAAAACTTATGTGGCATTTTGGTAACCTCAGACCAAAAAAGAAAACTTCTAATTCCTATAAAATTAAAGTAATCTATTTGAAACTGAGCGAGGCTCTTACAGGCCATGTCTGCAACATAAATAGGTTTAAAAAAGCTCTTCTCTAAGTTATTTGCAGCTTCCAAAACAAAAGTACAGTTTTTAAATCAAAAAATATTTAGGAAGAATGTCAAAACTCTATCCACAATGCCTGTCAATTAGCTGTACAATCCAACCAGATAAATATTTTTTCTACATAGTTCATAGTTTCTCTAACCCTAACCCTAAGTAAGGTTACCAAAATGCCACAAAAATACATTGATATCATTTATTTATATTATACTAAAATAATTTCTCAACTGATGCTCTACAAACTGAAACAGAATATAATATTGCATCAAAATTAATTGATATTTTGTTTCTTTAATATAGGACTAGGAAGAACAAAAGAACTTTATAGAACGTTACAAAAATGCCACAATAACATATTACATTAAAATAACTTTATTAAAAATATATTTCTCCCTCATAATTGTGTTGGTTTTGAGGAATTGCATTGGTTTTCTCTTTTTCAATTGAAAAAAACTACAATAATCTTATTTCCAATGTGTTTTAAACAACAAAACATAATGGGATAAAAAGTGGCATTTCAGTAACCTCAGTCCAAAACAGAAAACTTATGTGGCATTTTGGTAACCTCAGTCCAAAAAAGAAAACTTCAATAATTCTTATAAAATACATGTAATCCATTTGAAACTGAGAGAGGCTCTTACAGGCCATGTCTGCAACATAAATATGTTAAAAAAAGCTCTTCTCTAAGTTTTTCACAGCTTCCAAACAAATGTACAGTTTTTAAATAAAACAAATATTTGGGAAGAATGTCAAAACTCTATCCACAATGCCTGTCAATTAGCTGTACAATCCAACCAGATAAATATTTTTTCTACATAGTTCATAGTTTCTCTAACCCTAACCCTAAGTAAGGTTACCAAAATGCCACAAAAATACATTGATATCATTTATTTATATTATACTAAAATCATTTCTCAACTGATGCTCTACAAACTGAAACATAATATAATATTGCATCAAAATTAATTGATATTTTGTTTCTTTAATATAGGACTAGGAAGAACAAAACAACTTTATAGAACGTTACAAAAATGCCACAATAACATATTACATTAAAATAACTATATTAAAAATATTTTTTTTCCTTCATAATTGTGTTGGTTTTGAGGAATTGCATTGATTTTCTTATTTTCAATTAAAAGATCTACAATAATCTTATTTCCAATGTGTTTCAAACAACAAAAACATAATGGGATTAAAAGTGGCATTTTGGTAACCTCAGTTCAAAACAGAAAACTTAAATAATTCCTATAAAATAAAAGTAATCCATTTGAAACTGAGAGAGGCTCTTACAGGCCATGTCTGCAACATGAATAGGTAAAAAAATAACTTCTCTAAGTTATTCACAGCTTACAAACAACGATACAATTTGTAAAGCAGTTATGAACTTAATGTGCATATTGTCTTATAGGAACATAGAGGATGTTTTCGGTCCAAAATATTGACAAAAACCAAAAACTGAAGTGAATTGAAGTGAATTAAAACAGGCAATGTATATCTCCAAATGAGCTCCAGAATCTGTAAAAACATTTTAATTCACTTCAGAAATGGTGGATATATAACTTGTGGCATTTCGGTAACATTGCAACACTATAAATGCTTATAAAATTGGCATGATTGAACTTAAGACAACAAATACCTTATATGTTAAAAAGGATGCCAGCAGCATTAGTTTCATATTAAAATTTACTTTAAAAATAATATTTGTGGCATTTGGGGTGCAAAAGACAGAAAGGTTACCAAAATGCCACTCCCTGCATCTATAGAGAGAGAGTGAGAGAGGGAGAAAGAAAGAGAGCGAGAGAGAGGGGGAGAGAGAGAGAGAAAGAGAGAGAGAGAGGGAGAGAGAGAGAGATGTAATAGACAGGTGGAAAGAAACAAAGGGCAAGTTTGGACAAGAGCACACAGCAGATGACCCCCCGACACACACACACACAACTCTGTGTAGAAGTGTGTGAAGTGAGACGGCTGTGTGTAAAATGGCAAAACACAGACGGACTATGCCATAGACTAGGGATATCACGGTAAAGCAGTTTTACTATTAACCACGGTGTGAAACGTCACGGTTAATAAATCGTGAAGGCTCTCCTACACTGCCTTTCCGTTGACACTCATAAAAACGTACATCCGGTACCATAGACATATTAGCGCAGCTGGAACAGAACCAAAACAAAGTAACACCGATGGTACCCTCAACTGAAAGTGCTGCTTGTCTTGGCAGAAGAACAAGAACGAGACACTGTCAACAATAGTTCATATCAGCCCCAAAAAAAACCCTGCACAGCAATACCCTGAAATTAAACATATCACAATTCCTAATTTTATTATTGATACTTTTAAGCATGACAGTGTTGTTTTGCAGTAAGATGCGTGTCCACAACAAGGCACATGTTTCTAGTGCCTCGCCTCCCCTAGCCTGCGTCTTTCCTCCTCACACACTTTCAAACAGCAGCTGTCATGCCAAATACAGCGATACATATGAGATTTAGTTCATTTAGGCCTACTGTTGGGTTTAATGACATTTCAGAAATAGGCTACGCAACCTATTGGCAAATGTTTACATCTGGAGTTACTTGCTAACTATCTCGCTAGCTCACGTCATGTCATTTGAGTACTGCTCACCAAAATCATAAAGGAACATTGTGAGTCACTGATCTCTTTTATGATCCCAGAAAAATTTTCTTCGACTTGTTATTTTTTTGAACATTTATTTTATCTAATGACACAAAAAACACAATGAATTGCATCCACATATCCTTACGTACTATGCTCAACTATTTTTCACTAGCCTAAAACTGTTAGACTGAAGGCTAATTACTTTCACGTATTTCAGGCACTCAATTATACGGAAGCGTATTGCTGCCACACTAAAATAAATAAAAAGGCTCAGTATTACGTCATTATGTGAAAAGTTTCTTGTTATAACAATATCTTTTTTACGTTTTAACAAGATATGTATCACGTTATTACATGAAATTATCACTTTATTTCTAGATAATGATATTTTCACGTTATAACATGAAAATATCATGTTATTTCAAGATATGATTTTTTCACGTTTTTACAAGATATTTATCATGTTTTTACATGGACGTTCTGTGCAGGAGTCCTGATTGTTCTGCTTCATGTTCTTATCAACACAATAAATAAAACTTTCACTAACTTGACGCAAGAAGGAGAAAGGGCTTTGATAAATATGAGAATCTTCACGCAATGTGGGTGAATGTATAGAGTGCTCTGGCTCTGTAGCCTGCATGTCAGGTCATCGCAGTTATTCCAGGGCTGTGGGGAAGGACGCGGGGAGTGAGAAGTGAAGCACTGCAGTCGCACAGTGCAGGCTGCTGGAGAGCACAGCAAAGAAAATATTCAAACAGCAATAGCATGCGCTTTTTGAGATCACACTACAGTAATCAGCCCGGCCCCACCGGGAATCCTCCCGACTCTCCCGATTGCCACTCCGCTAGGCTGGTGCAGAATATTCTGGACAATGCTTGGGTGTTCGCATAGGCTATAACAATATCATCCACCGTCCTCCAATAATCTCACCATGTCTTAAACCGAGCATAAAATAGAATTTGATTGAGTCGTGTAAACGAGCATAGCCCATTTTTGCCTCTTGTTTCGTTTAGTTTCATTATCTTGAAATAACCTGATAATTTCATGTAATAATGTGATAAATATTTTGTAAAAATGTGAAAATATCATATCTTGAAATAACATGATATTTTCACGTTATAACGTGAAAATATCATTATCTTGAAATAACATGATATATTCATGTAATAACGTGATACATATCTTGTTAAAACGTGAAAAAGATATTGTTATAACAAGAAACTTTTCACGTAATTATGTGATACTGAGCCTTTTTACTTATTTTAGTGTGGCAGCAATATGCTTCCGTACAATTAGACCTAGACACCACAAATGTGCACTCAATTAGACCTACACAATTTACTAAATATTCTCACCTACTAGTAATTACATAATAATTTACTATGAATCATTAACAAAATATATAATCTTTATATGAATTCCAAAATATATGAAATAGAAACATGTCATTTAGCCATAATCTTCTGTGTGTGTGTGTGTGTGTGTGTGTATGTGGAGGGTGGAGCAGAATTTAGGATGCTCTCTAGATGTTCTCCATTCCATTTCTATCTAGCCTATTCCATGTTTCCATGATCTACCTCAAAACAAAGTTGATAGGATGCACAAACTGGAAATACTATAACACTTTCTAAGGGTGTGTTAAATTATCAGGAGAGAGACTACAGCCTTTGACTTTTTCCAAAAAGGGAAATGCGGATATAGTCGCCCTAGTTCGCCCCGAGTTTATGTGCCATCAAAATGATTTTGGAAATGCTATGTTAAGGCAAACAAAACTCTACAAAACTCTTTTGGGGGCCTTTAAAGGCTCAGTACAGCTCTGGTTTAAAATTGATACTGTGGTGTAATCACAACCTATGGCCAGCATGACCAGGTGGTTCCTCTTCATGTTCCTGAAGCGCACCTTCTCGCATTTGGCCAGCTGAGCCCACTCCGTCTGGGTGAAGTACACTTTGAGCTCATCAAAACACTCCTAGGATGGGACCACATACAGTATGACTCACTGACTGAGTGTGTGAGAGAGTGACTGTGAGTGCATGATTGCAGAAAGAGATAGTGAAACTTGCTTTAGCAGTAAGGTGTTAAACCTACTACTTCAATACTTAATTTACCTCATCAGATGAACTCATGGTTGGATGTCTTTTTCAGGCTTTGCTGTCACATGTAAAAAGCTGGTGAGAAAAAAAAACTCTCTTTAAATAGTATGTACGGTTACAATTATAGCACAAAAGTAAAAGTTATATAATAAAATAAATGTTAAGAATAACTTAACACTTAAAACTATTGAGAACCACAAATGCTGTCAAAGTTTCCTTCAACTTTATTAAATGTTCTCTCTAATGGTTCTCAAAGTGGTGACCCATAGCCAAGGGGTCCACAAAATAATCTGCTTGAAATTATAAAGTTGAGGTTTATAAAGTTGAGGTTTATTTGCTCCTACCCACATTAACATTTAACTTCTCTTAGGTCATAAAGAACCATTCCTACTAACGTTACTGCTTATCTAGGCTTATTTGTTAGCCAGCTAGCTGATGAATGTGCAGAAATGTTTGAGTCAGTTAATGTTGTCAAGTGATGCAAAATCCAAAATTAACAAAAGACCAAGTTACACATCAGACAAAAAAACATGGGATAGTGGTAGGATTACCACCCGTCCCGCATAGCGAGTGCGCGCACAGCGTTTGAAGCCCAATTCATGCGTCCCGCAAATTGAGACTGTGTCACGCAACGTAAACTGGCACTACAGTACGTCGAAGTTTACGAGCTACTAAAATGTATCGGGTTGCACCAGGCTAAATAGTTTCAACGTAACACTAAGTTATGACTTAAATTACACACTAACTTACACCCCCCTCTCCCTATGTGTAAGGTCCGTCGTAGGTCATTTGTTAACATGGTTTTCTCATTTAAATGGTGGGAATGTTAAATTTAACAAAGTATAAGTCGAGAAGAGTTACATACGCGACCGGTTACACACATTTACTGTACTTGAGCAGTGTTTGAATGATGTTTGTAACGTTAGGCTATTCACTGGAAATCATGGACCTAGCAGTAGCCTACAAATAGGCTACCAAACATCTACCTATCATTACCACACAAAGCATACAATTCATTGCTGTGGACTGATCTGTTATCAGAGATTTCATTAGCCATATTTGATAGAGTGTTAACGTTAGCTATCCACTGCGGTAGCCTACGTTAGGCCAAGTGGTGGCTGAAATATTCCCAAATCACATATACAACAAAATAAAGTCTGTTATTGACAAATACAGTGTTATTTTTATTCCATACAACAAAGTAATTGCGGAGGAAGTCAAACCTAAATGTGGCTTTATCATACAACATTACAGCGAACTTTAACGTTACCCAGTCCCAGAACATTCCCCCCCCCCCTGCGCCTGCCTTTACTAACGTTAACATGCAAGTTCACCATCCTTCCTCCCCTTGGGCTTATTAGCAGGTGGTCACCCTAGTGGACCTGGCCACAACTTCAGACAATACAAACAGCATGTGTAATTGTTATGGCTATGAGGGGATCTTCTTCTTTGCAAACACCGCGCTCTCCCGTTTGTTCTCTTGTGTGTGCGTGATCCAGGGAACTCACAGAAAATCACAGAATGATCGCACTCCAAAAGTCTAGCAACGGAATAAAAGCAAGAAAGAAAGACTTTTGGAGTGCGACCATTCTGTGATTTTTCTATGAGGGGATCCTCAAAAAAAATCTCCAACAAAAGGGGTCCTTGGAACAAAAAACACTGACCTGCTCTAAACAGTATAATGCAAAACAATGTTATGTGTTTAAATATTACTGTACTTTTGACTGTTACTTCATATTGTCATAATTCCTTTTCTATGAATAACTTCCTTTGACAGAGCACTAAGCAGCATTTAACGAACATTACAGTAGCTCTACAACTACAGTAGCATCAATTTGCACTTTCTCCTCAGAAAACTAGCGTGAACATTAGCTAACCGTAAGTTAGCATTCTAAACCCGTGCAGGGGAGGTTTAGGAAAGTTTCAGTTGAAAACTCTAATGTAGAAAGCTAAGTTAACGTTACTCTGCTCAAGTTAACTTTAACTTGTGAGAAAAATGGCAAAAAAAACTCCTGAACTCCTCTACTCAAAGTATGATGGTATGAAGCTAACACCACCTACTGTACCGTGGTATGATTTCTCTAAATTAGTAACAGGGGATATAGGACGATTAACTTAACGTTAACATCAGCTAGAATGCCAAGGTAAGGTTAGTTAACGGTTAACTCGATATTGTAAGCATTTTGGTTAAACCCTAGTAAACAAACAAAGTTTAAAGGCGAAGTTGACAATGTTTATTTAAGTTCAAAATCACAAAACCTTCACAATGAAACCAATGGCTCATGTAAGGATGCTGTTCCCCGAGTCCTCGCTCGCTCTGTGTTGTGGTGGTAGGGATGCAGCAAACAGTGTTCTTCTTCAATCACAACATTTAGAATCCTCATTTCGCGCCCTTAAAGCCACCCAATCACGTTCTTCTGTGTACAGTAGGAAAGGGGGGTCACCTGAAAGGTATATATTTTTTAACCTAGTTTTTTGTAATCCTTAAGGTGTCTAGTAAAGGAATTTTGATGTTCCCACAAATGATTGTCCCATACAGTATGTGTTTTTTTGGATCATCTTTTGTGTCTGTGCTTGATTTTCGGCTGTGAAAAAATAAAACTTTAAATCTCCATAGAATCTGAACAATAGGCAACATCCTACAGACACAATCCACCCCCATTTCTCTTCGTCTTTGCATGAGGAATTGATAGATATGAGGATTGTCATAGATGATGTAGCCTATGGTGCATTAAAACTCAAATAAACACAAAAAAATGTAAAATAAATCAGTGACATTGGATAACTGGAACTTCTATGGACCCTTTTGATATGCGTTCTAACTTTTAGTCTTTAACATGTCTAATAAGCAAATGTTGATCCCTACTTGAAATATTGTCATGATGGTCCAAATGAACATATACCACAATAAGTTATTCAAACTGTTATATCGGTATTATATTTATTGAAACAAAACAGAAAACCACTCGTATAGTCAAATCTGCGGATATATAGGGTATAACAAATCCCCATTACAATAAACTGAAATAGGAAAAAAGTGATTCTGATCAAAGGTCAAAAGGTCAAGGGCAATGATGTCTATTCTTCATAATCAATCTCTTGCTATTTGTCTTCTTCACCATCTCCATCCATCTCCTCGACTGTTTCCTCCAGCAAGTCAGTGAGTGAAGTGGGGAGGATAGGTCCACAACACACTGGTTCCAGGGTTCCCTCTTCAGTCTTTTCCCAGCCTTGGCCAGGATCATGGGGCTTTGGACACCAGATTATCGGTGTGGCTGCTCTCTTGTAGATGGCCAGACGGTGGTTGACACGGTTGATGTGTGGGACCAGGTTGTCTCTGCAAGGCGGGAGTCGGGACAGATCCACCTTGGATCTGGTGGTAAGCGTCTCATCCTCTCCAATAATTTTTTTCAGCATGATGCTGCGCACGACACGTTCACAGATTTTTCGCGGGCCTGGCCATACATTACACATGTAAATGCCTCGATGTCCTCCACCACACAGACCACTGATCACCAAGTTTTCTGAGGACATAAATAATCATAGTATTATAAAGTCACAATGTATCAATACCTATGTTCAGCATTCATTGCCATTACATGCTACAGAATATCTGACTAAAACTCACTGGAGGCTGCATGGTACTTTAATGGTAATGGTGGATTACTCTGCAGCTTTTTCAGAGGCCCAACCTTCCCTTTGCCTCTAAAGGCACTTGTAACGTCCTCCCCTGTGAAGACGTATAGGCCGTAATAGTCTGCCCCCTTACATTCTGTCAGTCCGCTGAAATTTAGGATCCGCCTGTGCTTTTCGGTCCCAATGTCGACGTAGATGGTCAGCGGGACGGATTGTAGGAGGATGAAGAGAATGTCTGTGTCTGGAGTCCTCACCGCAGCCACCTGGTGCCCCAGTTGAGCGGACTAACAAGCCCTCGCAGCCAGCCTGCTTCAGTGTCACCAGGGGAGCCTTGTGCCCCAGTTGAGCGGACTAACAAGCCCTCGCAGCCAGCCTGCTTCAGTGTCACCAGGGGAGCCTTGTGCCCCAGTTGAGCGGCATACAGCAGGTGCAGAACAATCTGGGTGTCAGTCTCTTCCTGGGTTGACTCCAGCTGAGGTATCTCGCATGTGTTCACATGAAACAAGTTATTGAGTAAGGTGTGATAGTATACTGTATAGTGAGACACCATTTTATCAGTTTCTCATGTATAACTGGGCTTGGTTAAATATTTTCTAAAAGTGTCTAATAGAGAAGAATAGTGACAAAGACTGTCAAAATACTCACATTGTCACCCGATGACTCCCACTGATATGCTTTGGCTTCAACGACTACCACTGCTGTTCCACATTTCTCCAGCCGTGATGCAGATGCTTTGCCTGTGTGTGTGAGAGAGAGAGAGAGAGAGAGAGAGAGAGATGTGTGTGTGTGTGTGTGTGTGTGCGTGTGTGTGACCTGTGCCACAGATTGTATTTAAAGGGACACCAGGCAAGCCTGATGCTTTTTCTCTACGAAACTCCCCCTCGCTCGGTCTGAAGCTCTTTTCCTTTTCTTTGCGTCTTCCGTCAAGGGTTTTCGCTGCTTCTTCACCGGCTCTGCCATTATACACACTTTGCTCTCTCTCAATCTCTAGCGTTTCGTTAGCCTACCTCTGTGCTGTAAACTGATCCTGCTTCGGTCGGCGGGTAGGAGACACCGAACTTGCAAGTGGGATATTCTTCCTACAGGCAGTAGGGGCGGGAGAGAGAGCCTTTATTCGCCCCGTAATGAGTCATTTAACCATATACCGACTTACGAGGATGATTAATTTCAGTTTTTTCTGAATGCTTAAACACATTTTTTGTAACTATGGCTTTTTTTGCAAAACTCTACAGACAAATGGCAAAACCACTCACTGAGTTCGCAAAACTAAAAGCACAAACACTGCTTTGCACACAGTTTGCAATTTTGTAACACACACCTTGCACAACTATAGCCACAATTCACTGCACAGCACTCTTTTTGCTGAACTGTAAACACAACTCATGCTTTACACTCAATTTCCAAATGATCAATGAACACACTCCTAGCAAAACTATACACATGTATGGCTATTATTTATGCCATTTTGCCAACTGTTTGGCACACTGTGACATGTGAAAACTGTTTTAGATAATTAGTTCACTTTGCAATCAGCCTAAGCACTATAAATAAGCCACAGGTAAGCTGTCTGTGTGGAGTACAATGGAGAGAGCAGGAAGAGTGAGAATTAGAGGAGGCCGAGGAAGAGGACGTGGAGGTGAAGAAGAGGAGGAAAGGAGGAGGAAGAATGGAGGTGAAGAAGTTAGAGGGAGAGGACAACAAGGACAAGGAGGTGAAGTTAGAAGGAGAGGACAAGGAGGAGCAAGAAGAGGATGAGGAGGGGGAAGAGGAAGGGCAAGAAGAGTAAGAAATAGAATTACTGATGACATCAGAGCTACAATAGTGGACCATGTCATCAACCATGGAATGACCCTGAGGGAAGCTGGCCAACGGTTCAGCCTAACTTGAGCCGCTACACTGTAGCAAGCATCATAATGGACATTTCAAATGAGAATCGGTTAGTACAGTCACTTTTCACTAAGTTTTGTAGCACTGCCATACTCTAATGAGAAACAACAATACCATACATGTAAAAATACTGACATTGTTACTTTACAGAATTGCTAGACGTCCAGATGTTGGGGGCAGAGGAAGAATGTTCACTGCTGAACAAGAGACCCATATAGTCAATATGGTGATTGCAAATAATGCCATAAGGCTACGGGAAATACAGCAGCGCATAATTGAGGATAACATCAACTTCCAAAACATAAACAATGTGAGCATTTCTGCGTTATCTCGTATACTTGCCCGCAACAGAATCCGCATGAAACAAGTCTACAGGGTCCCTTTTGAAAGAAACAGTGACCGTGTAAAACAACTGCGATATGACTATGTGCAGGTAAGCTATAGTATCATTGGTACTGAATCTGGAAGTGCATATAGTGCTGTGCATGGGCCTGCTATGCTGCATTTGTTTTGTCTTTTCCAGAGGGTGATGGAGCTACAGTAGAGGCAGATGCCATGGGTCATGAGCTGCTTTTTGTGGATGAGGTTTCAACCTCACTAAAACAAGGAGACGTGGCAGGAATATTATTGGACACCGTGCCATAATCAATGTCCCAGGACAACGTGGCGGTAACATCACTATGTGTGTGGATAAGTCAGAATGGCGTTGTTCACCATCATGCAACTTTAGGCCCATATAACACTGCACACTGTATTACATTCCTGGACACCTTACATGACATGCTCACTAATGTTCAGGGACAAGAGCAGACCAGATATGTCATCATATGGGACAATGTTAGCTTCCATAGGGCTGCTTTGGTCCAAGAACTGGTTTACAGATCACCCGCTCTTCACTGTAGTCTACCTCCCCCCATACTCTCCATTCCTAAACCCAATCGAAGAGTTCTTCTCTGCCTGGCGCTGGAAGGTGTATGACCGTCATCCCCATCAGCGCATAGCCCTTTTACAGGCAATGGAGGAGGCATGTGGGGATGTTGACCAGGCATCATGTCAGGCCTGGATACGGCATTCCAGAAGATATTTTCCCCGGTGCCTTGGACTAGAGAATATTGCATGTGATGTAGATGAAATTTTGTGGCCGGACCCAGAGAGACGACATGATGTAGACTGATTTTTTTATTTTTCTCTGTGAAATAACTACAGTATTTTGTGTTTTGACTTGGAAAAAAACACTTGTGTTTGTTTTGATGTGTCTAAATAAACACTGTAATTCTTGATGTTTGGATCCCTGTATGTTTACAGAACTATGACAAAAGTATTACCTCAAACTGACATACTGTAGCCTACCTTGTGCACAGAGAAAGCAAAAGCCAGATGTGTTTTTTATTTATACCATTAGTGTGTAGTTGGCACATTGTGTGCTTATTATTGTGATGGCTTGTGTTTACTGTTTGATACGAAAACACCATTTTTACGAAGGTGTGAAGAGTTAAGCAAGGTGTGTTAGCTTTTTTCAAGAGAACTACAATGTTTTGCTGATTGGGTGAGAGGTTTTGCCATTTGTGTGTAGAGTTTTGCAAAAAAAGCCATAGTTACAAAAAATGTGCTTAAGCAATAAAAAAAAACTGTAACACGAAAACGTTGCCTGGTGTCCCTTTAAGTATCAGGGAACAGATTCCACGACAACCTATCAAACAATGACTGAAGGTGATGATGTGTATCTGTGTGTATGTTTATGTGTGTGCCAACACACTGATGTCTGAGTGTAGGTGTGTAGGCTACCTGGGCCATAACACTTGAGTCTCCTCAGCTACAAGTCTCTTATCTGTGTGTATGGTGTGTGTGTGTGTGTGTGTGTGTGTGTGTGTGTGTGTGTTGAGGAGACTGTTGAGTCTCCCCTTCAGAAGGTGTATCTCCTATCTATATCTGTTCCATAATTACAAAGCAAATTGACTGAGAGTAATCTGCCCTAATGACTGAGCCAATAACCATACAATGGTGTGTGTGTGTGTGTGTGTGTGCTAGCGGAGGAGTGTTCCCAGTACCTTTGATGTGTTTAACGAGCGCTGAGAGCCACCCCTCCCTGGGATCACCCCCTGGCCATGAAACAGATATGAGCTGAAGCAGCTTTGATTTCCCCAGACCCCCACCTTCTAATGAAGAGCACCGTGCAGGAGTGTGTGTGTGTTGTGTGTGTGTGTTTGTATATGAGGTGTGTGTGTGTGTGTGTGTTCTACAAAGCTAATGTAGTGTGTGTGTGTGTGTGTGTGTGCTTGTGTATTTGTGTATGAGGTGTTTGCAGAGATGAGCAGTATTTATGATACTATTCATCTGATAATATGTAGGCCTTTTTCAAATACAAAATAGTGTTTTTAGGTGTGTTTTATTTTGTTGGAGAAAATGCCTTCATATTTTGTATCAAAATACTTCATGTGTGTTTTTTTGTAGTTTAATACTGGCAAATATTTTTGGCAAACTTTTGGTGATGTGATGGCATCATAAAAGTGCAATACACTGAATGTAGCCTCTGACTGGTGCTAACTTAGTAATTTGCCCAGACTTCAGATCAGAATATTGAAATGAAAATGATCTAGTGCCAGATGAGTGTAGGTTCCTCACACAGGCGCTCCCCTCACACCAAGCTCAAATTTCTTGAGAACGTTAACCATCCAATCAGAACGCATGGAATTGGTTAAGTGGTGGCCCTGGCCAAGCCGAACGCATCGAACTGTTAAGTGGTGGCCCTGGCCAATCTGAACGCATGGAACAGGTTAAGTGGTGGCCCTGCCCAAAAAGTTGTCCCCTGTATCATCTTAAGCAACACAATGAAAAATTCTTATTTATGCCTCTTACACTTATAGACCCTTTCAAGAGAGTTCCATTATCAGCATCATAGTTGGCCCCACAAGACTTCCTTTTTAACATTCCATATGTTATCTTAATGCAGAGGAAGTAGATTGGGGCCCAAATAGAACGTTCAAGCATTGTTTTTGTTTACCTTGTTGAAAGGGTCTATAGCATCAATATAACACCATTTAGCGCTAACTCAGTACCCAGTTAGTTGAAAACCAACTAAAAGGCTCATGATTCTTCCTGATCAACAGTGTTACACAGTGCAATATCAAGCAGTCTGGGCATGCACTGATGATGTCAGAGACTTGTCTCCACTTTGTAGGCTACCACTTGACAAGTTCAATTGTGACTTTTTGTGCATCTTTGATACTATTTAGGCCATGAGATGTAACAGGCAGGTCAGCATATTGATCTGTTGACTGTGTGCAGGTTTATGGCATGAGATATAACAGGCAGGTCAGCATATTGATCTGTTGACTGTGTGCAGGTTTATGGCATGCTTCGTAGGCACTGGCCATTCAATCAACAGAGTCAGTGCACTGATGAAGGAATATATTAAATAGATAAGTATAAGTAAGTATATACTCTTTTATATACTATATATAGTGAAACACACTCAGCACACAGTGAAGTGAAGCACACACTAATCCCGGCGCGGTGAGCTGCCTGCAACAACAGCGGCGCTCAGGGAACAGTGAGGGGTTAGGTGCACTTAGGGGCACTTCAGCCGTGCCTACTGGTCGGGGTTTGAACCGGCAACCCTCCAGTAACAAGTCCGAGGCGCTAACCAGTAGGCCACGGCTGCCCCTCAATATGGAAGGAGAAAAAGATATTCTCGTAAAGAAATGAATAAAAACAAATATTTTAAGAAAAACATTAGTCCCAGTTTAATTGGCACCCCTACAAATAAAATAAATAACTAAGGCTTTTCCTGTGTCACTAAGGTACAAAAAGAAAGTGATCAGAAAGAGTGTCACTCTTCACCATGGGAAAGCCAACACAATTCAAATAGGGGAGAACTGGTACAATTGTAACAATTGTACAAGTGTTTTATTCTCAAGATATGGTGTAGCTACGGAAACGTAAATAGACACATATCATGCAATTATCTACAATCTTACAGCCATCCAAATATGAATAGTCTACCATAAATACGACCAACCCCAAATCAGAAAAAGTTAGAACATTGTGTAAAATGCAAATACTGTAAAAACAAAATGCAATAGGCCTATCTGCAAACTTTGTAAACTCATATTTAGCTGCAAAAAGGACACAGACAACATATCAAATGTTGAAAATGACAAATTTGACTATTTCATGGAAATTATGTTAATTTTGAATTTAAAGATTTTAAATCTTGGGTTTTCAAGATTTTTGTAGATTTTCATTCTGTTTTTATTTGCATTTTTCACAAAATCACAACTTTTTCTGATTTGGGGTTC
>NC_063206.1:4761763-4774263 GCF_017589495.1 Alosa alosa | reverse complement strand
CAAGGCACCTAACCCCTCACTGCTCCCTGAGCGCCGCCGCTGTTGTTGCAGGCAGCTCACTGCGCCGGGATTAGTGTGTGCTTCATCTCACTGTGTGTTTCACTAATTCGCGGATTGGGATAAATGCAGAGACCAAATTTCCCTCACGGGATCAAAAGAGTATATATACTTATACATCTTTTTAACATTATTTTAGCTGTTTGGGTGGACACATTTATACTGTTTAATTCAGCTTGAAACACAGATTCGCCTGATGTAGTTTTTTTGACCTCCATATTTGGAGTTACCTATGCCTCCTCATTCATTTGAATAGGAGCCTGATCTTACCTATACCTCCTCATTCATTTGAATGGGAGCCTATCTTACCTATACCTCCTCATTCATTTGAATAGGAGCCTATATTACCTATACCTCCTCATTCATTTGAATAGGAGTCTGATCTTGCGTATGCCTCCCCATTCATTTGAATAGGACTTTTGATCTTGTTAGTCCAAAATAACTGGTCGAAGCCATTGCCAAGATGGCCGCCGAATTGTGGGACTTGCTCATAAGGACTTTGGTGTAGCAGCGTGATGGTCTAGTTCAGTGTGTTCTTAACCTTTTTTCAGTGATGTACCCCCTGTGAAACATTTTTTCAGCCAAGTACCCCCTAACCAGCGCAAAGCATTTTTAGTTGAGAAAAATGTTTTTAAAACAGAGCACTGTGCCATCAGTGTCTAATTTATTAAACTTTGGAACTGATAAACACATACAAAATTCAAACATTTGGAAAAAAAACTATTTTGAACATTTTACATTTTAATAATCCATGACTAAATGTATTGCAAATGATTGTATATTTTTCAAATGATATCAAAGTCAAAGTCAAAGTCAAAGTCTGCTTTATTGTCAATTTCTTCATATGTCAAGACATACAAAGAGATCGAAATTGCGTTTCCTACAATCCCACGGTGGAGACAAGACATATTTTACCAATTAGGTCCACAGACAAACATAACATTCAAGTAAACAATATAAAAAGTAAAAATAAGAAGGCACATACAATGAAGAAATAAGAGCAGCAAAATTTGGTAGAAATTGTGCAATTGTGCATACAGTAGACAGTCAATATAATAGTGCAAAAGTCAGGCCAATAAATGGCTGAGGTAGTTTTGTTTGACCTAAGTATGCAAGTGGCATAGTGGTGCAAGTTATGTAAGAGCAGCAGAAGTGTGTTCAGAAGTGTTCAGGACAACAGGACAACAACAACAAGTTGCAAGTGTGCAAGTGTACAAGTGGAGTAGTGCAAGTGGAGTAGTGCTAGGCAGCCATTGTGGGTCTAAAAGTCCAGGATGTTATGTAGCTGAGGGTGGAGGGGGGAGAGAGTTCAGGATCCCAACAGCCTGGTGTATGAAGCTGTTGGTGAGTCTGGTGGTGCGGGAGCCGCAGGCTTCTGTGCCTCTTCCCAGAGGGCAGTAGATCAAACAAATTGTGAGCGGGGTGACTTGCATCACTCACAATTGTGAAAAAAAGTGAAGCACCAATAATCCTTCCAGCTGTGTTCACTATGCGCTGCAGGGCTTTCCTGTTGTATTCAGTGCAGCTTCCACCCCACACAGCGATACAGCTGGAGAGGATGCTCTCAATGGTGCCTCGTAGAATGTGGTCATGATGGCTGGTGGAGCACTTGCTCGCCTGAGTTTCGCGAGGAAGTACAGGCGGCGCTGAGCTTTCTTCGCCAGTGATGCAGTGTTGGTGGTCCAGGAGAGGTCTTCACTGATGTGCACCCCAGGAATTTGGTGCTGCTCACACTCTCCACCACAGCACCGGGCGATGGTCAGTGGCAGGTGTTGGGTGTGACCTCTACGGAAGTCAACAACAATCTCCTTGGTCTTGCTGACGTTCAGCAGGAGGTTGTTGTCCCTGCACCACGTGGTCAGAAGGTCGACCTCCAACCTGTATTGAGTCTCGTCGTCCTTAGTGATGAAACCCACCAGAGTTGTGTTGTCAGCACCCATCTTGGATCAATGTGTAAAATATGTATATTTTAAAATCTCACGTACCCCCTGGAGTGCCTTCACGCACCTTCAGGGGCAGAAAATTCCTCCATTTGAGAACCACTGGTCTAGTTCAGTGTGAAAGCAGCTTCCTTGGGCCCCGGTGTTCTGTGTTCTAATTTGGAACAATCTAGTGTAAGAAACTGAAAATGGGTGTTAATTTTGCTTAGACTGCATTTCCCAGAATGCTTTTGTTGTGCTGGCTGAAATAAAAGGGATGAGGAGAGAGAGAGAGTGTGTGTGTGTATATATGTGTGTGTGTGTGTGTGTGTGTGTGTGTGTGTGTGTGAGTGTGAGTGTGAGTGTGAGTATGTGTATATGTGTGTGTGTCTGTGTATATGTGTGTGTGTGTGTGTGTGTGTGGCTGAGTTGCTGCTGGAGGACAAGTAGACTATCTCAGAGCAAACTCGTGTGTCTCATTAAGCCTCAGAGGTAAACACTCCCGAGGATGTCAACAAGGACCATCTGAATGAACTTATGTGCTGTGCTGTTTTGGGCTGAACTCTGCTTCACTGTGCTTCGCTGTGCTGTGCTACGCTGTGCTGTGTTGTGCTGTGCTGTGCTGCATCACACTGTGTGTTCTAGACTCTAGACCCATCCTAGAACCATGGGAATGAGAGTGTGTGAGTTCTAGACCCATCCTAGAACCAGAGAGAGAGAGAGAGAGAGAGAGAGAGAGAGAAGAATGAGTTCAGTCTCAGTACACACTTGAGGTCTAAACATGAAAGTTTTAGACTGGTGCTGAGGGATTGTGAAACACCAAATACAGAAAGAGCGAGAAAAGAACTCTGTGTTAACACACACACACACACACACACACACACACACCAAATAAAGAATAAGCGAGAAACGAACTCCGCGTTAACACACACACACACACACACACACACACACACCAAATAAAGAATAAGCGAGAAACGAACTCCGCGTTAACACACACACACACACAGGCATAAACTATGCACTGTGTACCAAAACAAAGAACAACTTTAACTAAAGTGTGTGTGTGTGTGTGTGTTTCCCTTGTTTGTCGGCTGAGGAATGTGGGGTGTGTTAGCTGTGATTTATAAGATCAAACAGATCAACAGATCAAACTGGAGCAGTTTCTGGTGTCTGCTGTTACATACACATAAACACATTTCTGCTGAGCTAGGGCTCAGCTAAGGCACAAACACACATTGCGTGTGTGTGTGTGTGTGTGTGTGTGTGTGTGCGCTAATCAGAGTTAGAGCTGCTTAACAGACACACACACATCACGAGCCAGTCTTACTGGAGAGCAGACACGCGAGGGAGAGAGTAAACCAGCAAATGTCTCACACACACACACACACACAAACATCCAAACAACACACACCCACATACCAACCACTTAAATACTTCACCTCATCCGACACATACTCACACATGCACACAAAACAAATTACACTCACACACACACAGACATAAACATACACAAAAAACAGAAGAGCACTTCCTAGACGGGGGAAGGGCCTCTGATGCCATAGCAGTGTGTGTGTATGCTTGTGTGTGTGTGTGTGTGTGTGTGTGTGTATGCTTATGTGGGTGTGAATGTTTGGTTTTGTGTGCTTGTGTGAGTATGTGTCGGATGAGGTGAAGCATTTAAGGGTTGGTATGTGGGAGTGTGTTGTGTGCTGTTTGGATGTGTGTGTGTGTGTGTATGTAATGTGTGTGTGTTTGTATGTGTGTTTGTAATGTATTAATCAATGTTAATCTTGGTTCTGCAGTGCATGATGTGGCGGACACAAACAGAGTGGTCAGCATCTGGCGTCTGTTTCAAGGTTTGTGTGTGTGTGTGTGTGTGTGTGTGTTTGTGCCTGTGTGTACGTGTGTGTATGAGGGGCCGTCTAGGCCTTAATTCATACTTGGTCTTACACACACTATCATAATCTTGCACATACACCACTATACTCATGCACACCTCACTATTATAGTCATTTTACATGTATGAGAGGGGTATAGTCGCATGTGAGAGAGTATAGTAGTGTATGTGAAGGAGTATAGTAGTGAATGTGTGAGAGAGTATAGTAGTGTATGAGGGAAAAGAGCATAGTAGTGCATGTGAGAGAGTATAGTAGTGTATGTGAAAGAGCTTAGTAGGACATGTGGAGAGAACGTGAGTATGTGAGACTATAGCAGCGTATGTGAGAGAGATAGTAGTGTATGTGAGAGAGTTTCCGTAGTGTATGTGAGAGAGCATAGTACAGCAGCGAGAGAGAGTATAGTAGTGTAGAGTCGAGAGTATACTAGTGTATGCAAGAGAGTATAGTAGTGTGGCTAGAGAGTTTAGTAGTGTATGCTAGAGATATAATATGTGCAGGAAAGTTTAGTGTGTACAGAATGTAGTAGTGAATGCAAGAGAGTATAGTAGTGATCGTGAGAGTAGGTAGTGGTGTAGCAGAGAGATGAAGTAGTATATGTATAAAGGGGTGTATGTGAGAGAGTATAGTAGTGGTGTGGGAGAGAGTTTTCATGAACGAAGGGAGTTTGCATGAAACGGAAGGAATTTGATTTCAGTTCCTGATTGGTTTGTCAATGTCACTTCTCCCTGGCTAGCCAATTAAAAATCAAGGAAGGGGGGGACTCAGGGCCTACACTGTCAACAATGTTCATGTAGACCTAGTGGTGGAGGAAAAAATCAGCCCTATGTGTCTAAATATTAAAAACTACTACTGCAAACCGAATGCAAATTAGGGCTACAAAGACATGAGAAATGTCTGAGAAATCAAACTCTTCCTGCTTCATGGAACTTTCACACAACCACTATACTTCCTCACATATACACATACCACTATACTCTCTCACATTCACTACTATACTTGCATTCTATACCTTTCGCGATTCACTACTAAACTCTCTTGCATACACTACTATACTTTCGCATTCACTTTTCAAGATACACTACTATATTCTCTTGCATACACTACTATACCTTTCTCTCACATACACTACTAAAACTCTCACGCATACACTATTATATATCACTCACATACACTACTAGTTTTTCTCACATACATTTCTTGCATACACTAGTATATTTCTCTCACATACACTACTATAGTCTCACATACACTACTATATTCCCTCACATGTACTACTATATTTTCACATACACTACTATACTCATTATAGTTCTCACACACTACTATACTATTAAACTTTTTCTCTCCTCACATACACTATTTCTTATTTTATAATACTACTCCTCACACATTCACTACTATATCTCTTTTCACATACACTACTATTTCCCTCACATACACGACCATACCCCTCCATACACATGTAAAATGATAATAGTGAGCGGTGCATGAGTATAGTGGTGTATGTGCAAGATTATGATAGGCGTGTGTGTAAGACCGGCATGAATTAAGGCCCAGATCCGTCCCTCATATGTGTGTGTGTGTGTGTGTGTCTGTGTGAATGTGTATGTTTGTGTCTGTGTGTACGTGTGTATGTGTATGTTTGTGTGTGTTTGTGTGTGTGTGTCTGTGTGTACGCAGGAATGTATGTGTTTCAGGTCTGTGTGTACGTGTGTATGTGTATGTTTGTGTGTGTGTGTGTTTGTGTCTGTGTGTATGTGTGTATGTGTGTGTTTGTGTGTGCGTGTATGTGTGAATGTGTGAATGTGTGTGTTTGTGTCTGTGTGTACGTGTATGTTTGTGTGTGTGTGTTTGTGTGTGTGTGTCTGTGTGTACGTGTGTATGTGTCTGGGTGTATGTGTGTATGTGTATGTTTGTGTGTGTGTGTTTGTGTGTGTGTGTCTGTGTGTCTGTGTGTACGTGTGAATGTATGTGTATGTGTCTGTGTGTACGTGTGAATGTGTGTGTATGTGTCTGTGTGTACGTGTGAATGTGTGTGTTTGTGTCTGTGTGTATGTGTCTGTGTGTATGTCTAAGACGTACAGTAAGGCAAAAAGATTCTCAGTTGCTTTCTCCTCATCTGATCAAATGCATTTATTTATTTTATATACAGGTTGTTTATGGCTTCTAATTTAACGATTTTATGACTTTTAATTATGTGTTTTATGAGTGTTAATATATGTATGTTCATTTATTTTTTATATCTACATGTTTCATGTGTCCCCCATGCTTTGAACTCTGTTATTGATTATTGTTTGTGTGTGTGTGTATATGTGTATGTGTGTGTTTGTGTGTGTGTGTGTGTGCATGTGTGTGTGTGTGTGTGTGTGTGTGTGTGTGTGTGTGTGTGAATATGTGTGCATATGTGTGTGTGTGTGTGTGTGTGTGTGTATATGTGTGTGTTTCAGACCTGTACCTGTGTGCAGCTCTCCTGTGCTGTGTGGGCCTGGTCTCCATGTTTCTATTCGCCATTGTCATGTGCTGTCAGCAGATCACACGGCCACCGCACTCCAAAGGTGACCATCCATTGGACACTGTGTGTGTGTGTGTGTGTGTGTGTGTGTGTGTGTGTGTGTGTGTGTGTGTGTGTGTGTGTGTGTGTGTGTGTGTGTGTGTGTGTGTGTGTACCACCCCAAAGGTGACCATTTCACTGGACACACTACTCACTGCGACGCTCTGGGTATCAGGCAGATAATGCACGCTGGAGGTGCTAATGCTGGAGGTGCTAATGTGGCCGCGACGCAACGTGCCCGTTACACCTCAAGTACGGATACGTGATCGCCGTGGAGTCCATGATCCCGCCTGTACCAAGTCTGTCAAATTTGAGTTGTGTTTGAGTTCCACTTCTTGAACGCTTAAAACTGTCTCGTTCGTAGAACTACTTCATTCCGCCACACATTGACTCGTTTTTCAACTTGCAGGACAAACTTCTGTTCTAAATGACGGTTGCTATGGCCAAAGGCCAGTTGTTAGTTCCATCTCTCTCGTTGCCAAGCTACCATGTCCCAAGAATCTGTTGGGCCTTGTAAACTCACTCCAACGCAGTGTGCTACAGTAGGGCAGATAGACATGCCATCTAAATCTATGTTCCTATACCAGAACAACAGTGATTGTGTGTACAATGTGCTTGAGTGTGTTTAATGTGTGTGTTTGATATGTGTGTTTAATTTGTGTGTTTAATGTGTGTGTGTGTGTGTTTGATGTGTGTGTTTAATGTGTGTGTTTGATGTGTGTGTTTAATGTGTGTGTTTAATGTGTGTGTTTGATGTGTGTGTGTTTAATGTGTGTGTTTGATGTATGTGTTTAATGTGTGTGTTTGATATGTGTGTTTAATGTGTGTGTGTTTGATATGTGTGTTTAATGTGTGGGTTAATGTGTGTGTTTAATGTGTGTGTTTGATATGGGTGTGTTTAATGTGTGTGTTTAATATGTGTGTTTGATATGTGTGTGTGTTTAATGTGTGTGTTTGATATGTGTGTGTTTAATGTGTGTGTTTAATGTGTGTGTTTGATGTGTGTGTTTAATGTGTGTGTTTGATGTGTGTGTTTAATGTGTGTGTTTGATGTGTGTGTTTGATGTGTGTGTTTAATGTGTGTGTTTGTCGTCACAGACAGCTACTCCCTGGTGAAGTGCCCGGACAGCAGGTGAGTGTCCTGGTTCTGCTCTGTGCGTTTAGAACCTTTAGCTTGAACAGAACACTGACATCCTTTAGAACCTTTAACCAGAAGAGAACACTGAGGTTCTTTAGAACCTTTAACCAGAAGAGAAATTTTGAGAAGTGTGGCTGTGATGTGATAATAGGTCAGAATAATGTGGGGATATTTGATCTGTGTGTGTGTGTGTGTGTGGAGGATGACTGGGGGGGGTGAGAAACAAACATACTGATTCTCCATCTTTCCCTCCCTCCCACCCTCTCTTACCCTTCTCTCCCTCCTTCCATCCCCCTCTCATTCCCTTCTCTCCCTCCTTCCATCCCCCTCTCTTACCCTTCTCTCCCTCCTTCCATCCCCCTCTCATTCCCTTCTCTCCCCCCCTCTGTGAATAGCTCTGGGGAGACCGTAACGAGTGAGATAAGTGCTGGCAGTACCGAGGGTAAAAGGGGGGCAGGGCAGGGGCATCAGGGGTGAAATTTGTTACTCCTGGGGCAGTGACCCCTCTGCAAGGCCACACAGGAAACAGAAGAGACACAAACACCACCCTCCTGACCCCCTGGACGCACCCCCTCTGGTCCCTGCTAAAGGTGAGCCCTGCCCACAGCACCCCCTGTCTGCAGGGAGACACTCTGCAGTCCTGTCTGTCGCTCTCTGCTTCCCATCTCTCCACTCCTCTCTCTCTCCTCTCTTCCTCCTCCTTTCATTCCTCTCCACCTCCCTCTCCTCCTCTTTCCTCTTCTTTCCTCCTCTCAACCCTCTCTCTCATCTCTATCTCCACTCCCTCTCCTCTCTTCTCCTCTCATCTCCTCTCCACTCCTCTCCACTCCTCTCCTCTCTTCCTCCCTCCTCAACCTCTCCTCTCTTCCTCCTCTCATCTCCTCTCCACTCCTCTCCTCTCCTCTCATCTCCTCCTCTCTTCCTCCTCTCTTCCTCCTCTCATCTCCTCTCCACCTCTCTCATCTCCCTCCTCTCCTCCCTCTTCCTCCTCTCATCTCCCTCTCCACTCCTCTCATCTCCTCTCCACTCCTCTCCACTCCTCCTCCCTCTCCTCTCCCTCTCCTCTCTTCCTCCTCTCATCTCCTCTCCTCTCCCTCTTCCCTCCCTCTCATCTCCCTCTCCTCTCCTCTCCTCCTCTTCTTCCTCCTCCTCTCCTCCTCCTTCATCTCCTCTCCACTCCTCTCCTCCTCTCTCTTCCTCTTTTCCTCCTCTCTCTGCTGCCCATCTCCCTCTTCCTCTTTGCCCTATTGTACGCTGGGCCCCCTCTAACACTCTTCCCTCTCTCTGCAGATCTTCTCCAATGTGTGTGTGTGTGTGTGTAAGGCAGTGTGTGCTGCAGGCGCTGCAGGGGTGTGTGTGTGTGGGTGGGGTGTGTGTGGGTGTGTGTGTGGGTGTGTGTGCTGGGTGTGTGCTGTGTGTGTGGGTGTGTGTGGGTGTGTGTGTGTGTGTGTGTGTGTGTGTGTGTGTGTGTGGGGGTGGGTGTGTGTGTGGGTGGGCATGTGTGTGTGTGTGTGTGTGGGTGTGTGTGTGTGTGGGGTGGGGGGTGTGTGTGTGTGTGTGTGTGTGTGTGGGTGTGTGTGTGTGGGGGTGGGTGTGTGTGTGTGGGGGGTGGGTGTGTGTGGGTGTGGTGGGTGTGTGTGTGTGTGTGTGTGGGTGTGGGTGGGTGGGTGGGTGGCATGGGGTGGGTGGGTGCATGGTGTGTGTGTGTGTGTGTTAAGGCAAGGCAAGCGCATGCAGGTAGGTGTGTGTGTGTGTGTGTGTGTGTGTGTTCATAACTCTGTACTTCTCAGTCTTTTTCTTCCTCTCGCTTCTCTCTACCTCATCCCTTCCCCTCCCCCTTCTGTGGGCTCTGAGAGCTCTGATTGGCTACAGTGATCCCACTGTATTAGCTTTCTACCATTGGAGCTGTATGATTGGCTGAAGATGTGTGATTGGCAGCTGGCTCAGCAGAGGTGAGGGAAATAGAAGACAGCTGTTACACGTCTGGAGCCTGCGCTGCCTTACTCCACATCTGGAAACTTTCAGCCTCTCAAGCCAACTTGTACAGCCCAGGGCTGTCTGCACACAACACAACACAACACAGCACAGCACAGCACAGCACAGCACAGCACAACACAACACAACACAACACAACACAACACATGACAACACAACACGTGACAACACAGCGTCTAGATTTCTAGGCTAGGGCAATGCAGTACAGCACAACACAGCACAGCACAGCACAGCACAACACAACACAACACAACACAACACAACACAACACAACACAACACAACACAGCACAGCACAAAACAACACAACACAACAATTTGAGACTATTTTTTCACACTCTTCTCTTTATTTCTCTCTCTGACTGGAGTTGTTTAAAGGGTTTAGATAGTGATTGGAGTTGTTTAAAGGGTTTAGATAGTGGTTGGAGTTGTTTAAAGGGTTTGGATAGTGATTGGAGTTGTTTAAAGGGTTTAGATAGTGATTGGAGTTGTTTATGGGATGTTTGGATGGAGTTGTTTATGGGATGATGAGTAAAGTCAGGAGTCTCTTGTCTTGCAGCTCCCCGCAAACCACGCAGAACCAAACTTCTCAAGGCCCAGCCACGGAGAACAGCAGTGGTGAGAAACACACACACACATTCTGTACATGCACTCACACAGACACTCACTCTTACACAGACAGACAGACAGACAGACAGAGACAGACACATTGGCCCTCATTTATCAACCGAACGTAAAAACCAGCATAGATCTGAGCACAGAAATCATCTTACGACAGGGCTCACGTGTGATTCACTCCAATTCCAGCGTAAGAATAAACGTGTGTTGATAAACGTGGCGGCTGGAAACAAGCGTCATTTAAATATCACGCCCCTATATATGCTCGTTTTAAAGGCCTCGACCCTAACATTTACAACATGGAGGTGCATTATACGTCCAAACGAGAAACATTTGTGACCTCGAGATAGCCACAAGTGACGTTGCAAGTCCAGCTGAACCTTGTTAAGTTTGACAGCTAGAAAAGGGTCATCAAGAAAGCTGGGAACCTTTAGCGATTTAAATGCAACAGACTTTATTTTTGCAGAGAAAACGCATCATACAAATACATTCATTACAAAACCATACGACACTGCCATTTGCCCTTTGAAAATAATAAAAAATAATTTATGACCGTTGCGTTTTCCAAACAGAAAGTAATTCTCTCCAGCCTATATGGCAATCCTAAGCCATTAAATGTGTCAACATAACAGCTGCAGATGTGCAGGAGAAGTCTTCCAGATTCCATTAATTCAACTCTTCAACTTTCCAATCCTCCACCGATTTACTGCTGCACTGCGCTATGACAAAGAATTGACAGCTGAGAAGTGATGTGAGATTCGAGCGTAGCCACCACTCACGTTTAATTAATAGAAGCCATGCTTTCTGCGTGAAATGGTCCGGGCTGTCCTACGCCTTGTCATCCCTGCGCTTCATAAATGAGGGTCAATTTGATTATCATCACAATAGTTACACAACTAATAATGAAGTTCAAAACGACTTTGCCCTGAAGTGGACTGGTGTGTGTTTGTGCGCCGTCCCCTGTAGTGATACAGTTTGGAATGGTACACCTATTTACATGGAGCAACCAGTGCTCAGGTGGTGTGGTGTTTGTGTGCATGCTATACTGTGTGCGGTCTGTGTGTGTTGTGTGTTTGTTGTGTGGCGCTTGTGTGCATGCTATACTGTGTGTGGTCTGTGTGTGTGTTATGCTGTGTCTGGTCTCTGTGTGTGCGTTTTGTGTGTGTTGTGTGTGTATGTGTGTGTGTTATGCTGTGTCTGGTCTCTGTGTGTGCAATGCTGTCTGTGTGTTTGTTTAGTGTGTGTTGTGTGTGTGTGGTCTGTGTGTGTTGTGTATGTATGTGTGTGTGTGTTATGCTGTGTCTGGTTTGTGTGTGTGCTATGCTGTCTGTGTGTGTGTGTTGTGTGTGTGTGTGTTGCATCGTATGTGTGTGTTGCGCTGTTTTCCACTCAGATTAGCTGGTCCTGAAAAGGCCCAAAGAAATACAGCATGGCTGTCCCCAAAGCCTGGTGCAGGCTGCCGTGTGTTGTGTGTGTGTGTGTGTGTGTGTGTGTGTGTGCAGGCTGCGTTATTGCTGTTCTTATGAGTGGGCTCATTTGATTTCCTTTTATTGCTTTCACAACACAATTATTTATTTAGCGGGCCGAGGTGGGATTGCATTAGTTTAGGAGAGGAGGAGAAGAGAGGGAGCAGAACCTCACTTGATCTGCCTCATACACACACACACATGGACACACACACACACACACACACACGGACAAATACACACACACACACACACACGCATGGACAAATACACACACACACACACACACACACGGACACAAACAAATAACCAACACAAACACACACACACACACACACACACACACAAACAAACACAAACAAATAACCAAACACACACAGACATGGACAAACACACACACACGGACAAACACACACACACACACTCACACACACATGGACAAACACACACACAAACAAACACAAACAAATAACCAAACACACACAGACATGGACAAACACACACACACGGACAAACACACACACACACACTCACACACACATGGACAAACACACACACACACGCATGGACCAACACACACACACGCATGGACAAACACACACACACACACACGCGCATGGACAAACACACACACACACACACACACACACATGGACAAACACACACACACACACACAAACAAACAAACAAATAACCAAACATACACACATACACACACACACACACACACACACACTTTCTCTTTCTCATGTGCTCTCTATCTGTGTCTCTGTGACAGTCTGGTGTATGCACACACACACACACACACACACACTCATGTGTTCTGTGCCTGTGTCTTTGTGCAGGTGGTGGATGA
>NC_063206.1:4751763-4756763 GCF_017589495.1 Alosa alosa | reverse complement strand
TCATGGTGATTAAAAACACACACTCTTACTCGTGGTGATTAAACACATTCTCTTTCAATGAAATGCAGAAGCAATGGATTCCTGTGATGCTAAAGCAACAGCAAAGGCTCCTGTAAACAGGACGAGAGAGGAATGTCTGATTCTAAAACACACACACACAATCCCAGACACACACACACACACAGACATACACACATCCTGGTCCTAAACCAGAAAGACATGCATACACAGATACACACACGCATACACAGACACACACACATATACACATAAACCAGAGATACAGAACTCCCACAACAGACACACACACACACACAAACACAGTAGACAGACACAGATACACACAAACACACACACACACACCCACACACACACACACACACACACCACGCTAGACACAGACACACCACTCCTTAATCAGAGGTCAGTAGTCTGCGGGTTTGGATCTGCATTGAGATTGGGATTATGGTCCCTGATTCAGCCTCCATCAGCGAAGAGTCGTATTCTGATGTCTAAAACTCAAGTTTCCCACTGAGGAGCCACAGTGTGCATGTGTGTGTGTGTGTGTGTGTGCCGTCATCTGGTTTGTGTTGGTGTTATGTTTATAATTTATGTTTGATTCTATTCCGATTTTTCCGTAGAAATAGTCATTATGTTGTCACCCCAACACACTCACCCCAAATAACATACTGGTCACACATTCATGCACAACAAACACACACACTCATGCACAACACAAGCCGTTGTGGAAGTAAACATTTGCTCTTTATTAAGTTAGTTAAGTCTTAGTTCAAAACAAGAATTTGATCATGAAACACAGATACAGAATCTACCCAATCAGAGGGCAGACATTTCAACTCTTTCTCTCTCTCTCACACACACACACGTAAAATAAAAAGAACTCTAATGCACACAGAGTGACCACACTATAAAGCAAACATATCAAAGCTGTCAGTACAGCATTTTGTGTGTTTGTGTGTGTGTGTGTGTGTATGTGCATGGGTGTTTATGTCTGTGCGTGTGTAGTGTGTAGGTTTGTGTGTGTGTGTGTGTGTGTGTGTGTGTGTGTGTGTGTGTGTGTGTGTGTTTAAGGCTAAGCACAACTCCAGACCCTTCCCATCATGCATTGGGTCTGGCATGCACGTGGGTGTGGCCTGTACCATCTTCAGTTTGCCAACACATCCTCTTTTCTTGCCAACGTTTCCTGAGATCACCCATACTGTATGTGTGTGTGTGTTTGTGGTGTGTGTGTGTGTGTGTGTGTGTGTGTGTGTGTGTGTGTGTGTGTGTCCGACAGGCTCAAGTGGGCATTCTGTGAGACTGTGTGTGTGTGTGTGTGTGTAGGTAATTTAGCTTTCAGCATTGAGGTCAGAGGAGGACTAAAATAGAGCCAGCAGACAGCCCAGGGCACACTGGGGAAAACCCTGCTGAGTGTGTGTGTGTGTGTGTGTGTGTGTGTGTGTGTGTGTGTGTGTGTGTGTGTGTGTATTTCTGTACACATGTGTCTATGTGCATGTTTGGGTGAGTGTGTCTTTTGCATTGCCGGACATGTTTGGTCTGGGAGGGAGTGTGTGTGTGTGTGTGTGTGTGTGTGTGTGTGTGTGTGTGTGTGTATCCTAGACCTCACAGGTCCAGCTGAATACTCTTCCCCATGCATCTCCCACCAGCAGTGTCCCGTTTGTCCTGGAAAAAAACAAAACAGTTGTGAGACACATACACTCTCTAACACACACACTCTCATTTGTGAGACACATACACTCTCTAACACACACACTCTCATTTGTGAGACACATACACTCTCTAACACACACACACTCTCATTTGTGAGACACATACACTCTCTAACACACACACACTCTCATTAGTGAGACACATACACTCTCTAACACACACACTTTCATTCAAACACATACACTCTCTAACACACACACACTCATTTGTGAGACACACACACTCTCTAACACACACACTCTCATTCAAACACATACAAGGGTAAACATTAATTTAGCTGACACATTAATCAAAAACAACCAACCATCATCCAAAATGAGGCATTACATTCAATCTACATTGCAAAGGCGACCTTAGGCAACAATAAATACTATTGCAATAAACACCATTACAATTAACACCACACAAATAAATACCACTACAATAAACAGGAAGTGCATGTGTTCACTCACTCACTCACATGCACATATGCTTTCTCTGTCTCACACACACACACACACGTGCACGCATACACACACACACGCATACACACACACACGCATGCACACACACACGCATGCACACACACACGCACACACACAGGCTGTGGGTCAGCGTGCGGTTCTTCTGATTGGCTGTACCTGGACATGGCCAGGGCGGTGACGGGGGGATTGGTGCGGTATCGTCGCCGTGACACCAGCTGACTGCGGTTCAGCTCACTACACAACACCAGGTGGCGCTCCCAGACCACCCCCCCCGAGGGCCCACACACACCTGGGGAGAGGGCACACACACATGAGGAGAAGCGCACGCACGCGCACATTTGTGCCTGCGTGCGTGCGTGCGGTACTGGAATTAGAAGGTCAGCATGTTGAGAAGAGTTTATAAACGAGACCCCATCCCCGCACCACAAACACACACACACACACACACACACACACACACACTCATCAGCCCTATGTTTTGTCACTGGAGAAGCATATGATGGTGCTTTGTGCAGTAAATGTGATTTGGGCATTACTGGGTATTATTGAGCATTATTGCTTTCTAAATTGTGCGTCTGCATCAGCAGAAAGGCTCATCAGCGACCGACTGTGTTTGTGTGTGTGTGTGTTTGTGTGTGTGTGTGTTTGTGTGTGTGTGTGTGTGTACAAGGGCTTCTTTAATAACTTTCCACCCATAATGCCGAGCGGCCGGGCCGTCTATCGGTGAAGAGGAAACCGCTGTCATCATTATGAACTTTTTGTGACGGATCTTTCCGGAGTCCAACTTCCAACCGTGGCTAGGTGGACGCTGTGGTGCTTACGTGCATCTGAAATCACATTCCGATGAAGGGAATAATGAAAGAACGACTGCCCCTCCATCCCCTCTCTCTGCATCCCTCTTTCTCTACCCTACCCTCACTCTCTCCCTCCCATGCTCTCTCCCTCCCTCTCCATCTCTCTCTCTCCATCTCTCCCAACTCATCTCTTGTATATTAAAAAATAACAAGCAGTTATCGAATCAGCTAGGTAAACCTGTTTTGTCCTATAATTTCTCTTTGTCTTTCTCACACACACACACACACACACACACACACACACACACACACACACACACACACACACACACACACATAAAGGTTATTTGCTCATTTCTGAGCTTGAGTGCAATTACAGGAGTTTGTGTTCAGAGTGCAGTTAGGACAGAACTCAGCAAGTTCTGTGTGTGTGCGTGTGTGTGTGCGTGTGCGTGTGCGTGTGTGTGTGTGTGCGTGTGCGTTTATGCGTGTGTGTATTTTGAGCCAGGTGAGTGTTACCGGCATCGTCATCGTCATGAAGACCCTCCTGAGGCTCATGGTGGTCCGTGCAGCCCTGCGGGATTGTGGGTAATTGCGTGCTTGAGTATTCTGTCCGCCAGATCTGTAAAACAGGAGTGCAAAAATCAAATGCAATCTCAGCCATTATCATAAATCACGTCCTCTGGCTATCGATGCACACACACACACACACACTCACAGGTTCATGTCCAAACCTGAGGACTCATTTAAAACACTGAAAAATACAGATGCAGAGGTTATTCACCATGCTGTTATTAATGTGGTGTGTGTGTGTGTGTGTGTGTGTGTGTGTTGTGTGTGTGTGTGTGTGCGTCTGCGTCTGTTTGTGTGTGTGTCTGTGTGTTAGGCTACAAAAATGCAGTCTTTGAGGGATTATTTCAACACTCCCTAAATTCAAATACACACATATGTCTTTTCTCACACACACACCCACACACACACACACACAGACACACACACACACACACACACACACACAGGTTCATGTCCAAACCTGAGGACTCATTTAAAAACACTGAAAAATACAGATGCAGAGGTTATTCTCCATGCTGTTATTAATGTGGTGTGTGTGTGCGTGTGCGTGTGCGTGCGTGTGTGTCTGTTTGTGTGTGTGCCTGCGTGTTAGGCTACAAAAATGCACAGTCTTTGAGGGATTATTTCAACACTCCCTAAATTCAAATACACACATGTCTTTTCACACACAGACACACACACACGGATGCACACACAGACACACAGACACATACACACACACACACACACACGCACACACAGTGGGCTGAGGGAAATGTTTGGATTTTGGGGATGCAAGGAAAGACAGATACACACAGGTATACACACTTTGTGGATAATAAAGACACACACACACACACACACACACACACACACACACACACACACACAATGTACATATACACACACACACACACACACACACTGGGCCAGATGTACGTAGATTTGCGAACACGGCGTTATCAGCGCCATGGCCAACCTGCAGAAACCGCACGCTATGACACTTATGTTAACGGTGTATTTATCAAACCTGCAGAAACCGCACGCTATGACACTTATGTTAACGTCGTATTTATCAAACCCGTTTTATGTGCACGTTGTGAAGAAAATAGCTAACTAGTGTCAGGTTAGCATATTAGCTATCTACTGGCAGTAGGCAGGCTAGTATTGAAGTCCCATCTAGCTAACTAGTGTCAGGTTAGCATATTAGCGTTCTACTGGCAGTAGACAGGCTAATACTGAAGTCCCATCTAGCTAACTAGTGTCAGGTTAGCATATTAGCTTTCTACTGGCAGTACTGAAGTCCCATCTAGCTAACTAGTGTCAGGTTAGCATATTAGCTATCTACTGGCAGTAGGCAGGCTAATACTGAAGTCCCATCTAGCTAACTAGTGTCAGGTTAGCATATTAGCTTTCCACTGGCAGTACTGAAGTCCCATCTAACTAACTAGTGTCAGGT
>NC_063206.1:4739263-4746763 GCF_017589495.1 Alosa alosa | reverse complement strand
CACACACACACAGCTTAGTGAAGAGCTGTGAAGAGACACACACACACACAGCTTAGTGAAGAGCTGTGAAGAGACACACACACACAAACACACACACACACAGCTTAGTGAAGAGCTGTGAAGAGACAGAGACACACACACACACACACACACACACACACATATAAAACACACACACACAGCTTAGTGAAGAGCTGTGAAGACACACACACACACACACACACACACACACAGACACACACAGCTTAGTGAAGAGCTGTGAAGAGACACACACACATATAAAACACACACACACACAGCTTAGTGAAGAGCTGTGAAGAGAGAGTATATTATATATATATATATATATATATATATATATATATATATATATATATATATATATATATATATATATATATATATATATATATAGAGAGAGACAGACACACACACACACACACACACACATAAAACACATACACAGCTTAGTGAAGAGCTGTGAAGAAGAGACACACACACACACATGTGTGCATGCATGTGTGTGTGTGTGTGTGTGTGTACATGCCTGCTTGGGGACCTGTCCGAAGTTGTTGATGTAGCCCAGGATGGTGCTCCTCTGCAGGGGGTTGGTCAGCAGCGTGGGGTCCAGGTGGTGGGGGTAGAAGTACGGGTGGAAGGTGTTGAGCGACTCCACCGCCGCCGGACCGTGCTGCCGCACGCCGAAGATCAGGTCCACCCACAGGTGCAGGTGTGCACTCACATACTCACTCTCCAGGGCCTTACACACACACACACAAAAAGGGTAATCCACACATACGCACACACACACACACACAGCTTAGTGAAGAGCTGTGAAGACACACACACACACACAGACACACACACACATATATATACACCCACACAAACAGAGGCAGACATACATATCCACACGCACACACACACACACACACACACACACACAGACCAACCACAAACACAGAGACAGACATACATATCCACACACACACACACACACACACACACACACACACACATATATATACACCCACACACAGAGACAGAGAAACGTATCCACAGCCACACAACGGACCATACATGTACACATATCAACAGAGAAAGGGACACACACAAATACACCCCCGCCCCCCGACACACACACAGACACACACACACACACATATATAAACACACACACACACATATATATATAAACACACACACACACACACACACACACACACACACGCACACACACACACACACACACACACACACACACACACACAATAATCCTCTCATATCAACAGACCCAATAAGCCCAGTTTCACTGGAGTTTGGCTGCTGCTTATATTAGCCATAGCTGATTAGCATATGATGAGAAAACAAGAGGAGGAGAGGAGAGAGGAGGAGAAGAGAGCTAATTTCACTTGTTTTCCTAATTCTGCTCATTTTGCAAAAGATGGAAATGATGCACATATTTCACAGCTGATGAACAGACACAAACCGCCTCAGGGCAGATGATAGGGGGAGCTGTGTGTGTGTGTGTGTGTGTGTGTGTGTGGGCATAGGGAGGGACAGAGTGAGCAGGAGAGAGAAGCCAATACACAATATATTCCTGTAATAGTGTTATAGAAGAGACTAAGTATTCAATTGTGAACAGGCCTGTTAGAGAGCACTTAGTGCAAAGATGTCACAGAGTAAAGTCAGTTTGTGTGTGTGTGTGTGTGTGTGTGTGTGTGTGTGTGACTGTGCATACTGCAAGTGTCTGTGTGTGTGTTTGTGAGAGAGAGTAAGTGTGTGTGTTAGTGTGTGAGTGAGAGAGAGAGAGAGCTGTGTGTGTGTGTGTGTGTGCGAGTGTGTGTGTGTGAGAGCTCTCTGTGTGTGTGTGTGTGTGTGTGTGTGTGTGTGTGTGTGTGTGTGTGCGCGTCCCTACCTCTCGGTGAATTCTGATAAACTCCTGCGGATCTCCTTTGGCCCATGGTGGCAAAACTACATCCCCCAGAGATGTACCATCCTGCATACACCCTACACACACACACACACACACACACACACACACACACAGAGACAGACACACACAGTGAGGTGAAGCACACACTAATCCCGGCGCAGTGAGCTGCCTGCTATAGCGGCGCTCGGGGAGCAGTGAGGGGTTAGGTGCCTTGCTCAAGGGCACTTCGGCAGCGACCTACTGATAAAGGGGTTACAGACGGCAGCCTCGGTTACAGATCCGAGCTAACCAGTAGGCCACGGCTGCCCACACACACACACACATTACGTTACGTTACATTACATTACATTTAGCGGACACTTCCAAAGCGGCCAAAGTGACTTACATATGTCAGCTATATTACAAGGTATTACATTGTCCCCGGAGCAACTTGGGGTTAAGTGCCTTGCTAAAGGACACAACGGTCGAAGCCGGGAATTGAACCCACAACTTTCAGGCTACTGCACGCTAGTCCAGCTACCACCGCCCCTTAGTAATAAAGGGAGACACATTGACACAGGCACCACCGCGGCGAGCTTCAAGCTGGATTCCACCCGGCAATGCTACTGGCATGATTCTTCATGTGCTCGGCAGAGCAACGCCTTCTCAACAGTGCTACAGAGGCGATAACACATAAGTACATACTCACACACACACACACACACACTGACCAAACTTCAGGTTGTTGGTGTTGGTGAGGAAGTCTGGGAGGTAGTAAAACTCTGGGATGAGTTCTCGGACGTCACTCATGTTGTCCCGTGAGCTCGACTCCCATTCCTTCTGGACACTGTGGAACATCCGCTCTGGAACGTCAAAGGAACCGCCCTATCGCAGAACAAACACACAGAGCAGCTAAGGTGTGTTTCTGTGTGTATGTGTGTGTGTATGTGTGTGTGTGTGTGTGTGTGTTCCTGTGTGTGCATGTGTACTGTATGTGTGTGTGTGTGTGTGTGTGTGTGTGTTCCTGTGTGTGCATGTGTGTGTGTTTACATACCACATATGTACTGTATATGGTGTTTTTCAGAGATCAGCAGTATTAGATTCAGTTCCATTTCAGCACATCTGACCAGTGTGTGTGTGTGTGTGTGTGTCTATTTGCTCTGACCAGTGTGTGTGTGTGTGTGTGTGTGTGTCTATTGCTCTGACCAGTGTGTGTGTGTGTGTGTGTGTGTGTGTGTGTGTGTGTGTGTGTCTATCCGCTCTGACCAGTATGTGTGTGTGTGTGTGTGTATGTGTGTGTGTGTGTGTGTGTGTGTGTGTGTCTATCTATCCGCTCTAACCAGTGTGTGTGTGTGTGTGTGTGTGTGTGTGTGTGTGTGTGTGTGTCTATCTATCCGCTCTGACCAGTGTGTGTGTGTGTGTGTGTGTGTGTGTGCGCGTGTGTGTGTGTTAGTGTGTGTGTACTGTCTCTTTTTGCCTCAGCGTACTCACGCTCACACACACACACACTTGTGGGCCCTCCGCAGAGCTTCTGATGGTTTAGGGCCACAGTGTGTTCTCACCACATCACACAGGAGACTTACTTAAAGGGCATCGGTAGCACACAGTGCCACATGCACACACACACGGACACACACAGACACACACAGACATGCACACACACACGGACACACACACACACAGACACACACAGTGCCACATGCACACACACACGCACACACACACACACACACACACACACACACACACACACACAAAGTGCCACATGCACACACATGGACACCATTGACGTGTGTGTGTGTGTGTGTGTGTGTGTGTGTGTGTAGCTTTTCATTTTTCTGCGCGTCTGATGCATCCTGATGGGAATCTCCAGAGAGGTGATGTAATTTGGGCTAAAATCATTAAGTTACCTTTATTGAATGAGAATCACACGGCGGCACACAATACACTTAGAGACACAAATCAGGTTACAAATATTAGAGCTGGCCGCTCCTCTCCGTGCCGCACACACACACACACACACACGCACGCACTCGTACGCACCCTAATATCTGCATTGGGTTACACACACTATTAAATATGCATGATGACTTATTTTAATCAATTGGTTCCTGGTGAGGAAATTGTTGTCTTTTAGAACCCAAAAATGTATTTTTGTATGTTACAAATGCAACAGCATTTATTTGCATATATATTAAAATCTTATTTTGTAGTGCGCAAACAAAAGAGCACGGCAGGAAAATCCAATGAGCGAAGAATGAGGACGCGACCATTTCATTTAGCAAAGCTGGTTTGTACAATTACATTTTATCATGAACACACAGTCTGCTGACTGGAGAGATGGAGGGAGAGAGGAAGGGAGGGAGAGAGGGAGAGAGAGGGAGAGGGGGGTGGAGAGAGGGATGGATAGAGAGACAGTAGATAGAGGGAAGAGGAGAGGAGAAATAAGAGAGGAGAAGAAGAGAGGAGGAGAGGAGAAGAGGAGGAGAGGAGGAGGAGAGGAGAGAAGAGGAGGAGAGGAGAGGAGGAGAGAAGAGAGGAGGAGAGGAGGAGGAGAGGAGGAGAAGGAGGAGGAGAGGAGAGGAGGAGAGGAGAGAAGAGAGAGGAGGAGAAGAGGAGGAGAGGAGGAGAAGAGAGGAGGAGAAGAGGAGGAGAGGAGAGAGGAGGAGAGAAGAGAGGAGGAGAGGAGGAGGAGAGAGGAGAGAAGAGGAGGAGAGGAGAGGAGAGGAAGAGAGGAGGAGAGAAGAGGAGGAGAGGAGAGAGGAGGAGAAGAGGAGGAGAGGAGGAGGAGAGGAGAGGAGGAGAGGAGGAGAGGAGGAGAGAAGAGGAGGAGAGAAGAGAGAAGAGAGGAGGACAGGAAGAGAGGAGGAGAGGAGGAGAGAAGAGAGGAGGAGGAGAGAAGAGAGGAGAGGAGGAGGAGAGGAGGAGAGAGGAGGAGAGGAGAGGAGGAGTGAAGAGAGGAGAGGAGGAGAGGAGGAGGAGGAGAAGAGAGGAGGAGAGGAGAGGAGGAGGAGAGAAGAGAGGAGGAGAGGAGGAGAGAAGAGAGGAGGAGAGGAAGAGAGGAGAGGAGGAGAGAGGAGGAGAGGAGGAGAGAGAGGAGGAGAGAAGAGAGGAGGAGGAGAGGAGGAGAGAGGAGGAGGAGAGAAGAGAGGAGGAGAGGAAGAGAGGAGAGGAGGAGGAGAGAAGAGAGGAGGAGAGGAGAGGAGGAGAGAAGAGAGGAGGAGAGAGAGGAGGAGAGAAGAGAGGAGGAGAGAAGAGGGAGGAGAGGAGGAGAGAAGAGGAGGAGAGAAGAGAGAAGAGAGGAGAGAGGAGGAGAGGAAGAGAGGAGGAGAGGAGGAGAGAAGAGAGGAGGAGGAGAAGAGAGGAGAGGAGGAGGAGAGGAGGAGAGAGGAGGAGAGGAGAGGAGGAGTGAAGAGAGGAGAGGAGGAGAGGAGGAGGAGGAGAAGAGAGGAGGAGGAGGAGAGGAGAGGAGGAGGAGAGAAGAGAGGAGGAGAGGAGGAGAGAAGAGAGGAGGAGAGAAGAGAGGAGGAGAGAAGAGAAGAGAGGAGAGAGGAGAGGAGAGAAGAGAGGAGAGAGGAGAGGAGGAAGAGAAGAGAGAGGAGGAGAGAAGAGAGGAGGAGAGGAAGAGAGGAGAGGAGGAGGAGAGAAGAGAGGAGGAGAGGAGAAGAGGAGAGGAGGAGAGGAGGAGAGGAAGAGAGAAGAGAGGAGGAATAGATAAGAGTAATAAAAAAATGAGGATTGTGTGTGTGTGTGTGTGTATACATACATGCCTTTGTGTGTGTGTGTGTGTATACATGCATGCCTTTGTGTGTGTGTGTGTGTTGTGTGTGTGTGTGTGAGAGAGATCTCACCTGCAGTGTGAGGAATGTGTGTGAGAAGGGCTCCATTCTGACGAGGAAGGAGGCCACGATGATGGCAGAAGAGTAGTGTGTGCAGTAGTGACACTGCACCGCCAGATCACCTGCAACACACATACACATACACACACACACACACAAACTTATTTATACAAGCCTACAGACAGGCAGATTAAATTACAAAATACACAATCCATGCACGCACGCACACGCACACACACACGCACACACACACACACACACACACACATACCCTCTACGGTGTCCACCTCGTTGTACCTCTGGATGAAGTTGTCCCTCCGCCGCTCTGTCTGGGCTCCCATTGGCTTAGACAGATCTCTGAAGGTCGCCGCCTCCGACAGGTCCAGAGTCTGTCCATCACAAAGAGACAGAGAGAGAGAGAGAGAGAGAGAGAGAAAGAGGGAGGGAGAGAGAGAGAGGGAGGGAGGGAGAGAGAGAGGGAGGGAGAGGGAGAGAGAGAGGGAGGGAGGGAGAGAGATAAAGTTGAGGAAGTCGCAGACACACACACACACAGCCCAGGGAGAGTGAGTTGGGGAATGTGAAGCACTAATGTCTAGCAGGTGAAGCCTGAGACTGATCTCTCCCTCTGGCTGTCTCATATATACATACTCTCTTACACACACACACACACACACACACACACACACAGAGACACAGAAACACATACAGACACAGACAGACAGACACACATGCGCGCACATACACATAGACACACAGACACACAGACACACGTACACACACACACGCACACACACACACACACACACACACACACACACACACACACACACACACACACACACCTGAGAGTGGTAGTCTGCCAAGACCCAGGGAAAGATGGGATACTGCATGAGGTCGTTATAGGTGCGTCCAGCCAGGGTGTTCAGATGCATCAGGTACTCAAAGTTACTCATCTCTCCTTTCTGTCACACACACACACACACACACACACACACACACACACATGCAAAGAGTGGTAGATGCATCAATTATAAGCAGTATATATAGTGTGTATAAAGGCATATGTAACTGCTCTGTTAGTTAGTCTTCATTGACTTCCTATAGCGGCCATTAAACTCAAATCCCTCATGTGTTTGACAGGACAGTGAAAAGGCTGACAGGCAAGTGGGAGAGATGACACTTGACCGGTTGGGATAGGTTTATTTTGGTTCCCTCACTTCCTGGATGTGCACCCTGCTATTTAAATTCCATGATCCAGCTCCTGCCTCTCGCCCACCGCGGTCCTCTGATGAGCGCCTGCTAGGTTGACCTTTGACCTTCCGTCAACATTAAGAGGGTCAGTCAAGAGCCTTTTCTTCTGTGGCTTCTCATTGGTGGAATGACTTGCCTTCTCTTCTTCCTGTACATGCTCCCATTAGGTGACATCACCAGAAAGTATACTGTCTCTTCTTCCATTTCTAGCCGGATGATTGACAGCTGTTTCTCCCACTTAAATCCTCTAAGAATGCCTTAATGAAATCAAAGTCTGGATGGCAAATCATTTCCTCAGCTCAATAATGACACATAACAGAGGGTAGTATTTTTGGCCCCTCCAAATCCTAACCCCCTCACACGACAACTTAAGTCTCTCTCATGTCCAAAACACATGCAAGACATTTGGTGTTATCTTTGACTTCTAGAGGAGGAGAGGAAAGGAGAAGGGAGACTTTGTCTTGATAAACCTTAGTCTCATGTTGTCAAAAGTGA
>NC_063206.1:4726763-4731763 GCF_017589495.1 Alosa alosa | reverse complement strand
AGAGGTGTGTGTGTGTGTGTGTGTGTTTCACCTCATATTAAACACAGCCTCCATCACTTTTCCCTTCAGAGCTGGAGTGACTGAACTCAACCTGAGAGAGAGAGAGCGAGGGAGAAAGAGAGAGAGAAAAGATAAATCTGTGTGTATGTATGTGTGTGTGTTTGTGTGTATGTATGTGTGTGTGTGTTGGTGTGTATATATATGTGTGTGTGTTTGTGTGTATGTGTGTATGTATGTGTGTGTGTTTGTGTGTATGTGTGCACGTGATGTGTAAAAGGTTTGTGTGGCGTTTGTGTGTATGTGTGCAATGCATGCATGTGTGTTTGTGTGTATGTAAAAATGATGTGTGTGTTTGTGGGTCTCTATCGCGGCACCCAGTGCAACGCATGAAAGTGTGACTTTGTGGTCTTATTCATAATAGTGTTGCACGGTGTATCGATATTTGCAAAAGGTACTACAATGCTTCACGCAAAAACAATACGATTTCCGGGACGTTTTAGAATCGATACTTTATTAAAATTAACGTCTGTGTTCGCGGAACTGCTGCTCATTGCCCTGCATGCATCTAGGCAAGTGGGCTGTCAAGCAGGCAGCTCTGAGTGAGTGAGTAAAGAGCCAACGCCAACATACAGTAGTTTTTGGTCAATCGCCCCCGGCCTTGTGGATAAAACAAAAGGTGAAGTGAAATCTGCAACTATTTCGATACATCGCTTTAATAGTGAAGGCAAGCCATCAGGTACACAGAGGCCCGCTTTGTAAAAATATGTTTCAAAGTCATTTAAAAGCAGTAGGCTACGCGATGGAACTTGGCTAAACACCTCGCAGACATATCCCTACATTTTTGTTCAAAGAACGGCAGGTAAAGAATATGCTATAGAAACATGACTACATGGTTAGTGCCAAGTTCTTCTGTTTTAGTCTAGCCTATGAAACGAAAGTAAGGTTCCCTGGGATAAAGTGAACCTTCCTTCATCAATGAATTTTGGGACGACATAACGAGCTGTAATCATTTTGACGAGACATAACGAGCTGTAATCATAGGGTGCTAACGGATGAAAGCACAATGTTCACGCCAGAATAACATTACCATAACTTGTAAACAATCTATTTCATGTTCGGTCAGTACTACTGTAATATTTGTCATGGCATGTAGACTGCAATTTGTTCAATATGTATTGCCCAGATGGATAGGCCAATCACGAAATGTTTTAATTAAAGCCCACAGCATATAATACCACCAAAGGGTGTTGGAGTCCTAATAATAATAGCGGCTTATTGTTACGCGGGTAGCAAATCATGTTATCAAAGAAATAGACGTGAATGTAGGAATGCACACAGATATATTGCAACAGGTATTAATGGTGTAGGCCTATCTGATCTAAGACCTGAGTGGTTGGAATGTCGATTTGTACACTGGGCTTAAAGAAGACTATCCTCACATTTTTCCCTTTGCAACTGTCAAAGAAATCCCATGAACATGGGAAGGCCTAGGGTAGCCTATACTGTACATCAGATGGCCTAAAGATTAGGCCCCTCTGCATAGCATTCAGTGATTTGCATGCAGTAATTTCAACACTGACCTTGATCTAGCCTAGTTTGGCTATTTAAAGCTACTTTATTGGCAAAACACAACACAATGTAAATGAACTATAACAAAAATAAAGGACTTAAATCACACAAAGTAGGCCTACTATTTTACTGACTATAAAAATAATAATTATGTAGGAAGTTTTAAAACCCAGAATTGACCTGCACACTACAAAAGTGCACTGAATTCAACACAAAATGACTCAATACACTTGAGGAGGTAGGACATTTTCCAGATATCTTAGGATTTAGTATCGCTTCAGTATCTACCATCGTGATATTTATGGCAGGTATTGTATCGAAGTCATAATTTTGGTATCGTGACAACACTAATTCATAACACACATCCAGTCAGTGATGAGTTTTTTGCCATGCACACTTTTATTAAACTAAAAAAAAATACCAACGGGCTCTTAGATGTTGCACTGATAGCTATTAAAGGGAAGGACAGATGTCATTCTCATTGGTTTAAAGGATGTTATGGCCAAAGCACACCCATGACTGATTAAGAAACATAAAGGATGTTATGGCCAAAGCACACCCATGACTGATGAAGAAACATAAGGATGGCCCCAGCTAGCTTTTAACCCTCACAAAATCATTTCATTAAATTAGCGAGTGTGGACTGGACATGCCTTAAATGTCTTTAAACTTTGCATCTCTGACCAGACATTTCAGATATCCAAGATAGGGCCCTGAGTGTGTATAAAGGTTTGTGTATGTGTACAGTATATGTGTGTGTGTATGTGTGTTACCTCTTGTAAGCAGAGATGTGTTCCTTGTTGGGAAAAACCAGGAACACAGAGGAGCCATTCCTCAGGAAGATCTCCAGAGCATTATCCTACACAAACACACACATGTTTACACACACATACACACACACACACACACACACACACACACACACACACACACACACTTTGGCCTTGTAACCGGAGGGTTGCCGGTTCGAACCCCAACCAGTAGGAACGGCTGAAGTGTCCTTGAGCAAGGCACCTAACCCCTCACTGCTCTGTAGCAGGCAGCTCACTGCGCCGGGATTAGTGTGTGCTTCACCTCACTGTGTGTTCACTGTGTGCTGTGTGTGTTTCACTAATTCATGGATTGGGATAAATGCAGAGACCAAATATCCCTCATGGGATCAAAAGAGTATATATACTATACTATACTATACTATAATATACTATACTATACTATACTATACTATATACACACACACACAGATTTTTTCCAAGATTCCATGAGCCATTAAAAACATTTTCAGTGTGTTGGTTAAGACGAGTTGGTTAATGTGTGGAGTATGTATGGAGTATATATGGAGTATGTATGGGGTATTTATGGAGTATGGAGTAAGTCAAACATGTCTGTAGCACTTGCACTGAACTCAAATCATCTTCATTCAGTAAGTCTAAACACACATACACACACACACACACACACACACACTGACCTCCAGTAGGTAGCGCATGAAGTGTGCACCTTTGATGTCATCGTAGGGCCAGCACTTGCAGCTCTGCACTGTAGAGGCCTTCTCCTTCTTAAACATGCTACTGAGATAGGAGTCTCGGATACTACACACACACACACACACACACACACACACACACACACATATTAAACACCACACACACACACGCAGCCTCGATTCGATCACACGCCAAGCATAGACTGCTCATATTAAACACACACACACACACAGCTCTCGATCTCGATCACACCGCTTACAGGCCGCCATATTAAACACACACACACACACGAGTTGATCTCGGATCAGCTGGATCTCGGAATCGCATATATTAATTAAACACACACACACACACACACACATTAAACACACACACACACATATTAAACACACACACACACATATTAAACACACACACACACACACACTTTCGATTCTATTGTCTCCGCTTCGCCACTCTGCCCTATGTCACCCTTTTTCGCTGTACCTGGTGACGGGCCGGTGAGTTTCCTTGTTTGTTTTCCCACATTAGAATAGCTGGACTTAGTGTAGAAGGTGGACTCTGCCGCAAGGCAGACCTCACACATTTTTTCGAGGAGGGAAGGTAGAATTTTCTTAAAACTATTAGAAGGTTATAAAGCTTGCTAGAATCTGTTTTATTTATTTATGATTGTGCTTTTCAACATTGGCATCACATGCCGAAGTTCTCAGTTTGTCCAAAAATAAATTCTTTTAATATTTATATATTTTTATCCCTGGACCCTTAAATGCTCTATGTTGTGTTTTCATTTTCATATTTTCTTGGATTCATAACACACATTCACTTGCACACACACACTCCTCCATACACACACAGTTGCACACACTCTCTGCTCCATACACACTCCCTTGCACACACACTCCTCCATACACACACACTTGCACACACTCTCTGCTCCATACACACTCACTTGCACACACTCCTCCATACACACTCACTTGCACACACTCTCCTCCATACACACACTTGCACACACCCTCCATACACACTCACTTGCACACACTCTCTGCTCCATACACACTCACTTGCACACACACACTCCTCCATACACACACTTGCACACACTCTCTGCTCCATACACACTCCCTTGCACACACTCTCTGCTTCATACACACTCACTTGCACACACACTCTCCTCCATCCATTCACTTGCACACACACTCTCCTCCATCCATTCACTTGCACACACACTCTGTGCTCCATACACACTCACTTGCACACACATACTCCTCCATACACACTCACTTGCACACACACTCCTCCATACACACACACCTGCACACACTCTCTGCTCCATACACACTCACTTGCACACACACTCTCTGCTCCATACACACTCACTTGCACACACACACACACACACACACACACACACACACACACACACACACACACACACTCTCCTCCATACACACTCACTTGTAATAAACACACTCCTCCATACACACACACACCTGCACACACACACACACACACACACACTCTCTCCTCCATACACACTCACTTGCACACTCTCCTCCATACACACACACACACACTTGCACACACACACACACACACACACACACACACACACTCTCCTCCATACACACTCACTTGCACACACACTCTCCTCCATACACACACACACACACACACACACACACACACACACACACACACACACACACACACACACACACTCTCCTCCATACACACACACACACACACACACACACACTCTCTCTCCTCCATACACACACACACACACATACACACACACACACACACACACACACACACACACACACACACACACTCTCCTCCATACACACTCACTTGCACACTCTCTGCTCCACACACACACACTCTCCTCCATACACACTCACTTGCACACACTCTCTGCTCCACACACACACACACACACAC
>NC_063206.1:4716763-4721763 GCF_017589495.1 Alosa alosa | reverse complement strand
ATTCATTATATTCCCACCTCTGTGTGTGAGGAGACCCAATGTGGGTTTTGTGTGTGTGTGTGTGTGTGTGTGTGTGTGTGTGTGTGGCTTTGATGGTTACATCTTCAATGATATTTTATGAGGGTAAAAAACAATTAGTCTTTAAACAACACTTTTCAAACACTCATACACCCACACACATACACACACACACTTGTCACGCATCTCGTGAATAAGCAGACTGAGGAAACACAAGGTGCGATCCTTCCTTTCATGCACTAATTGGTCGTCCACATGTTTAGGCAGAACAAACACACGAGTACTGCTCCACAGGGTGAAAGAACAAACACACTAGAACTGCTCCACAGGGTGAAGGAACAGACACACTAGAACTGCTCCACAGGGTGAAGGAACAGACACACTAGAACTGCTCCACAGGGTGAAGGAACAGACACACTAGAACTGCTCCACAGGGTGAAGGAACAGACACACTAGAACTGCTCCACAGGGTGAAGGAACAGACACACTAGAACTGCTCCACAGGGTGAAGGAACAGACACACTAGAACTGCTCCACAGGGTGAAGGAACAAACAGACTAGAACTGCTCCACAGGGTGAAGGAACAGACACACTAGAACTGCTCCACAGGGTGAAGGAACAAACAGACTAGAACTGCTCCACAGGGTGAAGGAAAAAAAATAAAAACTTAACGCACACTTGTCACTTCCAGAAACAAACACTTTGTTCACTTTAAAACGCTTGTAGTAGGGTATGTGTGTGTGTGTGTGTTTGTATGTGTGTGTCTGTGTATAAGTAAGTATAAGTATATATACTTTTTTGATCCCGTGAGGGGAATTTGGACTCTGCATTTATCCCAATCCGTGAATTAGTGAAACACACTCAGCACACAGTGAACACACAGGGCCAGATGTACGTACATTTGCGAACTTAGCGTTATCAGCGTCATGGACAAACTGCAGATTGCGAACGCTGTCAGACCCAAGTTTCTGTCGTATTTATCAAACTAGTGTAAACTGCGCCTTTCTCTGCCTTTCTCCGCCCATAAACACAATTTACGAACGTCCACAACTGAATGGCAGAGCCTACATACAAGCGCAGTTGAATGTTAACTGATGACAACATTAAAAAGAATGAAACGTTTAGTGATCATGAAATTATACCATACATGATAAGATGTCAACAAGCAGGGAGATAATGAAGATCAGTAGTTCTACTCAAACTACTTGTGCACGTAGGCTATGGGAGATTGGTCAAATCTAGCAAGTAGGAAAGTTTAGGTGAATGACATGACAGTGAAAGTAAGACATTCAAAAGGCCAACGAAAGTTGCTTTTGATAGTACAAATACTTACAACAAAACTGGTGCTCTAAATAGCGATTCTGTTGTCTTTGAAAGGTTCTCTTATTGGCGATTGAACTGCAATGTGGATTAACACCTGCTTTTACAAGGCGGAAGTATTTAGGCGCAGAATAGGCGCGGCTCTTTCAGGAGCAGTCTTTGTACATGGAATACATAACTAAATTTTTACTCTTCCCCTCCCATCTTTTTCGCTAAACTCCCACTTTCCCTGGATCCTCCCATGAATGCATATGACATGACAAGCGCAATCTGCCACTTTCAGCTCCCCGCGACAGGCAGTTTGCGGCTTACATCATTGCGACCTGTTTGTACATACCGCAATGATTTTGCACGCATCGTTACAAAACAAATACGCCTGAAGTGGCGCAAAGCGTTAGTACATCTGTCCCACAGTGGTGAAGCACACACTAATCCGGCGCAGTGAGCTGCCTGCCACAGCGGCCTTCGGGGAGTAGTGAGGAGTTAGGTGCCTTGCTCAAGGGCACTTCAGTTGTTCCTACTGGTTGGGGTACGAACCGGCAACCTTCCGGTTACAAATCCGAAGTGCTAACCAGTAGGCCACGACTGCCTTTTGTGTGTGTGTATAGTAAGGTAGGATTACAACACTGCTGCTAGTGACTGAAAAGTGTTTAAGTGTTAAGCTCAAAATTCTTTTTTAAAATCACCAATCAGATGGATGGATGCCCTGTGGTGCAGTTAGGGGCATTGATTTTCAGATAGTGTGCGTGTGTGTGTGTGTGTGTGTGTGTGTGTGTGTGTGTGCATGCAATACAATACTAATACCACTTACTAATATGATACTTAAAATGACAGTGAAGTGTCACACACACACACACACTTCCTTGGTACATTTACTACGGTCTCTTTCAAATAAGACCTGATCTGCGACAGGGCTGTTGCTGTGTGAGTGACTGTTGGCTTGTCTATGAGCATGTGTGTGGTGTGTTGTTACAAGTTTGTTGTGTTAGGGTGTGTGTGTGGGTGTGTATGTGTGTTGGCAGGGGTACCTTCCTGGACCTGCGCAGGGATCTGCATCGGACGTGTGCACATGTGTGTGTGTGTGTGTGTGTGTGTGTGTGTGTGTGTGTGTGTGTTGGTGGTCATACCTTCCTGGACCTGCATCGGACGCGTGCATGTACTGTGTGTGTGTATGTGTATGTTTACAGTCGGGAGTCAGCTTGGTTTTCTTTTGAGTCAGTCAGTCACAGGGTTTGTTTTCTGTTATTATTTTGCGTTAATACACCACCTAGTTCTTTGGCTTTTCGTTGCGCTTTATTCATTTGTCAAACAACGCACTGTTAATAACTATTATTCCACTGCTTGGTTGAATATCCCATTGTCCTACGTAATTTAGAACGACCATTAACCGTATGTTATCTGCACACCTATGAAGTAGATCCATTTTTTTGGCCGTATCACACTTGTATATTAATTAGCGAACTTCGTTGTGAAGTTTAAATGAACTGTCCGTTGCATCCGAGCTGTAAAATGCAGATGTTCAGAACGTTGCAACATTGTAGGATATGCGGAGGTGGCTTTTAGCTAGATGGATGACAGCAGGCTAAGTAAAAGCGATGTTTCAAAGCTAAAGTTCATCAGAATCTTGGGATACGCCCAGCTTGACAACGGGAGAGATAGAACTAACGACTGGCCTTTGGCGTAGCAACCATCCATTTAGAACTAGTAACGGGCTGTTTGTCCTGTGAGTTGAGAAATTAGTTGATATGTGTCGGAAGAAATTAGTTCTACAAACAAGACAGTTTTTAGCGATTAAAACGTTTAAATTGTAACAGGAGATGAACACAACGCAAAAGTGGCAAACAGTGGAATAAGGGATAATGGACTCCACGGTGGTCTGTTCACAGAAGTTAATGCACTACGAGGTTACCTAGACCGTGCATTAACTTCTGTGAACAGACCACTGTGTCTGTCCATTATCCCTTACTTATTTCTGCCTATTTGTTAAAATTAAATATCCTTAAACCGTCACTTCTCTCTTGCCTTTGTTATGTTATGTTGAACCATCTCATCAATTGTATGGTTCAGAACATGAAACGGCTCTGCTGTCTGTAACAGAAGCCTTAAAAGAAGCCAGGGCGATGGGCCGGGTCATCAGTACTCATTCTGCTTGACTTATCGGGTTGCCTTTGACACGGTTAATCACATCAGATCCTTCTCTATACTCGCTGACATGGGAATCTCGGTTCTGCTCTCTCCTGGTTTGAATCCTACCTCACAGGGCGCCGTTTAGCATATCATGGCTTGGTCAGCTATCCGCGACCTCACCATCTCACCACAGGGGTCCCCAGGGCTCAGTGCTGGGCCCCCCTCCTCTTTGCTATCTACACCACCTCCTTGGGACAGATTATCCGTTCGCACGGCTTCTCATACCATTGCTATGCAGGCGACACACAGCTCTATCTGTCCTTTCCACCTGACGACCCCTGGTTTCAGCGCACGGATCTCAGATTGCCTTTCAGACATAGCTACATGGATGAAGGCACACCACCTCCAGCTGAACCTCTCAAAGACTGAACTGCTGGTCATCCCAGCTAAACCTACCATACACCAATTTTACATCAACATCAAATTTGACTCCCTGTCTGTTTCACCGACCGGGACTGCAAGAAATCTAGGAGTTGTTCTCGACAACCAACTAAACTTCTCAGATCATGTTGCCTCAGTCGCCCGGTCATGCCGCTTTTTGCGCACTCTACAACATAACGGAAAAATCAGGACTTACTTGACTCAAGATGCTACCCAACTTCTGGTTCAGGCAATAGTCATCTCACGACTCGACTACTGCAATGCCCTCCTGACAGGTCTCCCAGCCTGCGCAGTGAAACCACTTCAGATGATCCAGAATGCGGGCGGCGCCTGGTCTACAACCAACCCAAATGGGCTGCGCTACCCCGCTGCTCATCCAGCTACACTGGCTACCTATGGCGGCCCGCATCAAATTCAAGTCTCTAACGCTTTGCCTACAAAGTAGTCTCGGTTCTGCTCCCACCTACTTGAATGCCTCATACAGACTTACACTGCACTCCAGACCGCCTCCTCTGACGAACGACGCCTAGCTCTACCACCGTGCGGCTCAAGCCAATCAAACTTTTTCTCATCTGTTGTTCCTCGTTGGTGGAACACACTGCCAGTTCCTACAAGGGCAGGGACATCCTTTTCCACTTTCAAAAAAAACTCCTGAAGACCCAGCTCTTTAGAGAACATCTACTCTCATAGCAACACTTACAACAAGTCTTACTGATCCTAGCACTCACCAGCCGCTTTTAAACTGACAAGTAACTGCTAAAACAGCACTCACCACGACTTATTCTTACTGTACTCTAATGTTTTTTTAAACTGTCCTAAAATTGTGAGAATTGTTCTAAAACTTACTGTTTACCATGTTGTTAGTCGCTTTGGTTAAAAAGCGTCAGCCAAATGTAATGTAATGTAATGTAATGTAATGTAATGTAACATAATAATGGGTATGTATGTTAGTGTGCATGTGTGTGTGTGTCTGTGAGTGTGAGTGTGTGTGTGTTGGCGGTCGTACCTTCCTGGACATGCGCAGGGCTCTGCGTCGGACGCGTGCACGTGTTCGGCCGGGCCCCTCGGTGGCGTCCTGAACCCAGCGCTGCTGT
>NC_063206.1:4709263-4711763 GCF_017589495.1 Alosa alosa | reverse complement strand
TCCGCCGCCTGTTCCCACGGAAACAAATTAACAAATATCAATTACAGCGGCCAGTGAGGTGCAGTCAGCTGAGATAATCCAAATTAATTTAAAACACACACACACACACACACACACACACACACAGAAAACACAGCCACTGGGCAGGTTAAAATACAATGAGAGTGTGTGTGAGCATGTGTGAAAGACAGAGATTGGGCATCTGGTTTAGAGCGTCAGTGTGTGTGTGTGTGTGTGTGTGTGTGTGTGTGTGTGTGTGTGTGTGTGTGTGTGTGTGTGTGTGTGTGTGTGTGTGTGTGTCTGCCTCAGGCATTTCTAAACCAGAGGCTTCATTCTCCTCAGGGAGCGCAAGATTACAGCATTAAAGTACATGACTCACCTGACAAACCACATACCATTTATGTGTGTGTGTGTGTGTGTGTGTGTGTGTGTGTGTGTGTGTGTGTGTGTGTGTTACACATGGTGTATAAGGGTGTGGAGAGGGCCAAGTCTAATTTTGGGGGCTAAATGTGGTTGACTAAGAATAACAAATGTATATTGGAAACATTATATATGACATCAACAGACAACACTTAATTATAGACATAACAGGGTAAGAATTAAAACACACGGAAGGCCAATGCAAAAAGGTGCGTTGGTAACACTTTATAATAACTACACACAATTCATCATTTATTAAGCCTTTGTTACTTATTAGTTAATGGTTTCTTCATCATTAGTAATTTCTTGTTCATACATAATTTATCATCAGTAAAGCATTTGTTCACACAATTATAAATGGTTTATAAGCCTATCCAAAAAATATGTTTGTAAGTACATCATTTATACTTAATAAGTAATGAAAACAACCACTTAAAATGAAATCATTTTATTATTATAAACCAGTTGCAAACTATTACAAAATGCTTTGTTCATCATTTGTAAAGCATTGTTCCTATGTTAATTCTTATAAATAAAGTATTTGTACACACAGTTATAAATGGTTTGTTCATAGTAAATAAGCCTATATCTAAAATATGTCTATGAATTATTGTTAATACTTAATAAATGTTGCAATAATATTTTGTTGATTAAGTAATATTTACATTATTTAACATTGTTACATGCACATGCACTAATGATTAGTTAGGGTGAGGATACATATTTTATAAACCACTTCCTAATACTATAATTCATGATTAACTCAGGAGTTACAAGTGGTTAGTTAATGATATTTTGTGAGCTTATCTAAAGTGAGGACTTTCTATGCCTTGCAACACATTTTCAAATGAGTTGTAAAGATTACATTCACATTCATTCATTTAGCAGACAAGCGACGTACACATGTCAATTAAATTGAAGGCCATTGACATAACTGTGAAAGCAGGGAATCGAACCCCCAACTTTTCAGACTACTGCATGCTAGACCTGCTCCTTATCCACTACACTGCCTTGGCCCAAATAGAAACCCCTACATACTACATACTGTTATTAAACATCTGTAAAATATTATTAAATGCTGTATTCTTCATTTGCAAAGCATTATTCCTACATTAATTCTCATTTGCAAATCATGTTTACACACAGTTAAAAATGGTTTGCTCATAGTAAACATTATCTATATTATATTTTTGAATTGACTGTTGCAATACCACTGGGCAGAGGTAGTGTAGTGGATAGGGAGCCAGGTTAACATGCAGTAATCCATAAAGTTGGGGGTTCAAACCCCGGCGTCCACCTTGCCCTTTAATTTCATTGACATGTGTAAGTCGCTTTGGGTGAAAGTGTCGCCTAAATTAATAAATGTAATAAGTGTAAACTTTATAACTCATTTGTAAATGTGTTGCAAGGCATAAAACGTCCTCACTTTAGATGAGCTCACACAATATCATTAACTAACCACTTGTAACTCCTGAGTTAATTATGAATTATAGTATTAGGAAGTGGTTTATAAAATATGTATCCTCACCTTAACTCATCATTAGTGCATGTGTCTGTAACAACTGTTAAATAATGGAAATATTACTTAATCAAAAACATATTATTGCATCATTTATTAAGTATTAACAATAATGTATAAACATATTTTACCCTGGGGATCAAAAGTATCTATCTATCTATCTATCTATCTATCTATATTTTAGATATAGGCTTATTTACTATGAACAAACTATTTATAACTGTGTGAACAAATGCTTTACTGATGATACATTAGAAATGACTAATGATGAACAAACTATTAACTAATAAGTAACAAAGGCTTAATAAATGATGAATTGTGTGTAGTTATTATAAAGTGTTACCGGTGCGTTTTGAGCCTGATTTTGAATAGCGTGATTGAAGGGGCATTTCTGATGTCAAGTGACAGTTGGTTCCACAGCTGAGGGCCAGCAACAGAAAAGGCTTTTTTGCTTAAGTCGGGACCGTGGGACATGGAGGAGACCTTGGCTGGAGGATCTGAGGGACCTGGGGGCTGAATGATACCAGCTATGTAGCTACGGGCCAGGCCATGAAGAGCCTT
>NC_063206.1:4689263-4694263 GCF_017589495.1 Alosa alosa | reverse complement strand
CTTTATAGGGCTGTATAAAGTTGTCCAAATTAATAGGTCGCTGTTATTGTAAAGATATTGCATGTAGATGTACTATATAGGCTACTAAATTTTTAGTTGACCAATGCACGAACAAAGCTGGGAAACGGACAAATATTATCAAGGCTTTGAATGTTTCCATCTGTGCACAGGGTGTTCAGATCGCGTGCATAGCATTCATTCCTGCAGGCCTGTGGCCATGCATGCGCCATAAAATAGCATCTGAATTTCCGCCACTGACTTTAGACCAGGAGGTTCCTGGTCTGTGGCGGAATTGTTTTCTGAAAACTGCAAAATATCAACAGGGACCGCTTTATGCTCGAACACGCTCTCTTTCGCTGAACGCCTGCGGGCTATTACGTGGCCTGTGGAGGGAAAATTCCAATATGCGCTGACTGCAAAATAGGAAAAACAAAAACGCGAGTATACAAAGTCAATTGCGCTGGAGTGCAAAGTAGAGCCCACACACACACGCACACACACACACACACACACACACACACACACACACACACACACACACACACACACACACACGAACACTCACACACACACACACACACACACACACGCACACACACACACGAACACTCACACACACACACTCACCTTGTATCCCTGCATCCGCCTCATCTCCTGCTCCATGCACGGGTTGGTGCTGAGAACGGACACACACACCTTCACCGCCGCGTACAGAGAGCTGTCGTCCGTAGCCATGGCGATGAGACTCAGGATGACCGCTGGACCGCCGATGTACTGGAAGCTGCGAGCAGCGCTGTTGGGCATGAAGGTCCTTACACCTGACAAACACACACACACACACACACACATAAGCATAACTTCTCTGTCAAAACATACACAACCAACACACACTAACATACACAACCACCCACACCCCACAAACACACACACTAACAAACACAACCATCCACACACAAACACACTAACACACACTAACATACACAACCACCCACACACGAACACACACACACTAACACACACAACCATCCACACAAACACACACACACAAACTAACACACAACCACCCACACACGAACACACACACTAACACACACAACCATCCACACATGACCATACACACACTAACATACACTAATGCAAACAACACCACACACATACACCCCTCCTCCCACACACACACAGACACAGACACACAGACACATACACACACACACAGACACACAGACACAGACACAGACACACACTTACCGAACCGCCCCACCACTGCAGCCCCGATGGCTCTGCTGGTGCCGGCCAGATGCTGGCTGATATTTCTGCACAGGAGGACTGGAGTGGTGTTATCACGAGAGGTGATGCCCATCTAACACACACACACACACACAGCAACCATCATCATCATCATCATCATCATCATCGCCATAGTTGCAGATAACACATCACCATTTGTGTTAGTGTACTCAAGAAATATTGTAATGTGTTATGCATTGTGAGGTGTGTGTGTGTGTGTGTGTGTGTGTGTACCTCTTTGGCGATGAGCCTGCAGTCCACCTCGTTGTAGTCGTCCCGTATCTGAGCCACGGTGGTGAGGTAGGAGACCGCTGGGTTTATCCCAAAAGAGATCCTCTCCTCTGGGACCGAACGGCCCACAGCCTGGCCCTCCCTGGAGCTCCCATCTGGAGCACAGCACACACTAATTAAACAGCCAAACATTACACACACACACACACACACACACACACACACACACACACACACACTGGAGCTCCCATCTAGAGCACAGCACACACTAATTAAACAGCCAAACATTACACACACACACACACACACACACACGCAGGCACGCACGCACGCACGCACACGCACACACACAGACACACACAAAGACACGCGACGCGACACGACACAATAATGATGGATTGTAAACTAATTATAAACTCATGCCCACACAATGGTCTGCTTGTGTTAAGGCAGGTGAATGTGTCAGTGTGTGTGTGTGTGTGTGTGTGTATGTGTGTGTGTGTAAAGGGACACACACCTTGGGGGGTCAGGGCGAGATAGTTGCCTAGGTAACAGGTGCCCTGGCTGTAAACGGTCTCCACGGCGTCGGGGCCCAGTGGCTCTTCAAACAGGAAGTTGGGCCGACCATTGACACGAAAAGCACGCAGGTTGCCTTCCATAGTTTAATATGCCGATGATGTCAAGACACGCTTCTATCACAGCCGTGGGGTCCATGGAGACGCACTGACCCGGAAACGGCTTGATGTACTGCATCTGAAAGCACCAACAGGTCAGCTCAGGTCAAATGATTCAGTTCAGTTGGCTGTTCAACTTGAAGTGGGACGGACTGACTGACTGACTGACTGACTGACTCTCTCTCTCTCTCTCTCTCTCACACGCACACACGCACAGAGCCTCTCTCTCACAAGCACACACACTCTCTTTCCTTCACTGACCCTGTAATTCTCTCAGCTGCTACTATGGCCCAAGATGTACTTACAAAATGCGTTACTTTCATGTGTGTGTTACAATGAGTCAAATATGTCCAACTGCTGATTGTTCTCTTCATCGGATGATCGTCTCCATGGTGATACACCCAAATGTCAAGCATGATATTGATACATATTACGAAGGCCAATCATTCTGCTCTCCAGCACTAGACCACACCAGAACCAGACCCACGATCTGTGTGTGTGTGTGTGTGTGTGTGTGTGTGTGTGTGTGTGTGTGTGTGTGTGAGTGTGAGTGTGAGTGTGAGTGTGCGCGCGCTTCTACCTGCTTCATAGCCTGACATGTGAGCGTAAGTGTGTGAGTGTGTGTGTGTGAGCAGCTGACCTTGGCAGAGCCGATGACCTTGGAGTTGAGGTAGGCGGTGACTTTGCAGCTGCGCTTGATGTCCTTGGCCAGCACTAGGGTCAGCTGATGCCACTGGGCGGGGCTTAACTGCTGCGAACACTTGAAGCGCACAGTGGAGGGGAGGGAGGTGCCAACCTCGGGCTCCATAATGTCTGTGGAACACACACACACACGCACGCACACACACACACACACACACACACACACACGCACGCACGCACACAAATACATATACTCTACCTCAGGCTCCATAATGTCTGTGGAACACACACACACGCACGCACACACACACACACACACACACGCACGCACGCACACAAATACATATACTCTACCTCAGGCTCCATAATGTCTGTGGAACACACACACACACGCACGCACACACACACACACACACACACGCACGCACGCACACAAATACATATACTCTACCTCAGGCTCCATAATGTCTGTGGAACACACACACACGCACGCACGCACGCACGCACGCACGCACGCACACAAATACATATACTCTACCTCAGGCTCCATAATGTCTGTGGAACACACACACCTGCCTTGCGCTTACTTTATGCACTTTTGCACATACTCAACCTCAGGCTCCATAATGTCTGTGGAACACACTGCTAAAAAAGAGCCTGGCGTCGCTGTGTGTGTAAGTATCTCTGTGTATAAGTGTGCGTGTTTGCATGTCTGTCTGTCTGTGTGTGTGTGTGTGTGTCTTTACCCAGGACCTGGTACGTGTCTGCGTGTGTGTGTGGGTGTATGTATCCGTGTTTGTCTGTGTATGTGTATGTGTGTGTGTTTGCATGTTTGTCTGTGTGTGTGTGTGTTGTCTTTACCCAGGTCCTGGTACGGCTCCTCGTCGGTGGAGATGATGAGTGACCCGTCGGCGGCAGCGATGGAGGCGGCCAGACAGACGTAGCTCTGCGGGGCTCGGGACATGTGCCTGACCACGGTCAGCAGCCGCAGAGGGTGCGAGTCACACGCTGCACTGAACCGACTCACAAGGAACGCAGAGTGAATCCGCCAGCCAAGCCGCCGGGGAAAGCCAATGGCGTCCGGAGGAGGAGGAGGAGGAGGAGAGGAGGAGAGGAGGAGGAGGAGAGGAGGAGAGGAGGAGGAGGGAGGAGAGGAGGAGGGAGGAGGAGGAGCAGGAGAGGAGAGGAGAGGAGGAGAGGAAGAGGAGGAGAGAGGAGGAGAGAGGAGAGGAGGAGAGAAGAGGAGGAGAGGAGATGAGAGAGGAAGATAGGAGGAGGAAGAGAGGATGAGAGTGGAGAAGAGAGGAGGAAGAAGAGAAAAGAAGAGGATGAGAGAAGGAGAGAAGGAGAGAAGGATGAGGGAGGAGAGATGAGAAGACCAACCACTGGCACTAACCACAGTGGACTACACATAAATAATAACTACTACTACATATGCATTGTGTGTGTGTGTGTGTGTGTGTGTGTGTGTGTGTGTCTCACCCTTCCCCACTCCTCCAGTCGAAATGCCATCAGAGCTCACACCCTTCACTGTGGCCAGAGATGGCAAAAACAGACATCTGTAAACACTGCAGCATGCCTTTGCTGTGCCTGCAGCACACACAGACATAAAATAAAGAAAATATTAGTGCACACATACACATAACATAAATAGAACATAAGTAAATATCCACAAATATACCCGCACAGCGCACACCACACACACACTCATGCACACACACTCCCACACACACACACACACTCACATACGAACACACATATACACACAGATGCACTCACCCATATCCACTTTCGCTCATGTCAAACTCCACAAAGGAGGGTGTGGCCAGAGGCTTATTGTGGCCAGCTTGTGGCTGACACGTCATGAAACCAGGCTGATGATCTGGTGGAGTGGCAGGGCGGAGCCAGAGTGGGGGGAGGAGCTTAACAGGCTGAAGCTTTTTTTCAGCTTCCTCACGTCCTTTTTCATATCCTTCACCTCAGAACAGGGCTCATCTGAACACACACACACACACACACACACAGATATATCTCATCATCTTCCTCAGACACACACACACACACACAGATATAGCTCATCATCTTCCTCAGACACACACACACACTCGCATCATCTTCTACATAAAACACAATTTATACCAAACAAGAGTGAAACAAACACACACA
>NC_063206.1:4644263-4674263 GCF_017589495.1 Alosa alosa | reverse complement strand
AGAAACGAGCCTGAAATGCAGAGCAGGCGGAGAATTCGCTCAAGCTCAAACAAGGGAAGTGTATTTGTGGTTACCAAGGTTACCAAATGCAAGTGTATTTGGAGTGGTTACCAAGTAAGTGTATTTGGAGTGGTTACCATGGTTACCAAGTAAGTGTTACCAAGTAAGTGTATTTGGAGTGGTTGCCAAGTAAGTGTATTTGGAGTGGTTACCAAGGGGTGTATTTGGAGTGTGGTTACCAAGTAAGTGTATTTGGAATGGTTAACAAGTGAGTGTATTTGGAGTGGTTACCAAAGGTTACCAAGATGAGGTGTATTTGGAGTGGTTACCAAGTAAAGTGTATTTGGAATTGTCCAAATTGAGTGTATTTGGAATGGTTACCAAGGTTACCAAATTGAGTGTATTTGGAATTAGTTTACCAAGTAAGTGTATTATTTGGAGGGTTACCAAGTGAGTGTATTTGGAGTGGTTTACCAAGAGTGGGTGTATTTGGAGTGGTTACCAAGGTGAGTGTATTTGAATTGGTTACCAAGGTTACCAAGTGAGTGTATTTGGGAGGGTTTACCAAAGGTTACCAAGTGAGTGTATTTGGAGTGGTTACCAAGTGAGTGTATTTGGAGTGGTTACCAAGGAGTGTATTTTGTATTTTGTGAGGTTACTGAGGTAGGTGTATTGGAGATGGTTGCCAAGTGAGATTGTATTTGGGAGATGGTTACCAAGAGTGAGTGTATTTGGAATGGTTACCAAGGTTACCAAGTGAGTGTATTTGGGTGGTTACCAAGTGAGTGTATTTTGGAGTGAACACCAAGTAGAGTGTATTTGGAATGGTTAACAATGAGTGTATTTGTGGTTACCAAGGTTACCAAGTGAGTGTATTTGGAATGGCTACCAAGTAAGGTGTATTTGGAATGGTTACCAAGTGAGGTATTTGGAATGGTTACAAGGTTACCAATTGGTTACACCAAGTAGGGTGTATTTGGAGTGGTTACCGAGTGTATTTGGAGTGGTTACCAATTGAGTGTATTTGGAGTGGTTACCAAGTGAGTGTATTTGGAGTGGTTACCAAGTGAGTGTATTTGGAGTGGTTACCAAGGTTACCAAGTGAGTGTATTTGGAGTGGTTACCAAGTGAGTGTATTTGGAGTGGTTACCAAGTGAGTGTATTTGGAATGGTTACCAAGTAAGTGTATTTGGAATGGTTACCAAGTGAGTGTATTTGGAATGGTTACCAAGGTTACCGGAGTGTATTTGGTTTACCAAGGTGGTTACCAAGGAGTGTATTTGGAGTGGTTACCAAGTGAGTGTTTTTGGAATGGTTACCAAGGTTACCAAGTGAGTGTATTTGGAGTGGATTTACCAAGCAAGGTGTATTTAGGTGGTTTGGTGTATTTGGGTGGTTGGTTACCAAGGAGTGTATTTGGATTAGGTGTATTTGGAGGGTTACCATGAGTGTATTTTGGATTTACCAAGTGGGTGTTTTTGGAATGGTTACCAAGGTTACCAAGTGAGTGTATTTGGAGTGGTTACCAAGTAAGTGTATTTGGAGTGGTTACCAAGTGAGTGTATTTGGAGTGGTTACCAAGTGAGTGTATTTGGAGTGGTTACCAAGGTTACCAAGTGAGTGTATTTGGAGTGGTTACCAAAGGTTACACCAAGTGAGTGTATTTCAGTGGTTACCAGGCGAGTGTACCAAGGGAGTGTGTATTTGGACCAAGTGAGGTGTATTTGGATGGTTACCAAGGTTACCAAGGTGAGTGTATTTGGAGTGGTTACCAAGGTTACCAAGTGAGTGCATTTGGAGTGGTTACCAAGGTTACCAAGGTCATTGTAAAACGCAGAACACAATCAGTGGGTTTTCACACCAGAGCTCTTTCCATCTGTTTGTCGCTATATCGAGGATATGGTCCGATTTGGCAGCTAGCTAGATTCAGGACCAGTAAGTCGGTGTGCAGCGCTGATTGGCTAGTCAGTAGCCAATGCAATGTGCTGATTGGCTCTTCAGAAATGCCGACAAAACACTGCCAAAATTCATGTCTGTAAAAACACCTGTTTTATACAGCTGCAAAACTCTGTTACACATGTGAATATCTTTTCACGGGTACAAAATATTATTGGCGTTGTTTTGCTTCCATAATTACATACTCCCTCCTCTACACAAACAAAGAAAAAATTAACATATACACACACACATACATATACACACACACTTTCACAGCATTACAAAACATTCACACTCTAGTATGAGTCTGTCAAATAGAAAGAAGTGTGAAAGCTTTCAGAAATAGCCACACACAGACACACACACACACAGAGACTCACAGTCTGTCGAGCAGAGAGCAGTGAGAGGGCCTTCAGCAGCAGCCAGCCTCCAGTGCTTCTGTCTTCTGAAGAACTGGGCCAGCTCCTGCCAAGGGCTTCCTCTGGAGACAAACACAGTTAGCATAGTTAGCATAGTTAACTCCTGCCGTGCTTCCTCTGGAGACAAACACAGTTAGCATAGTTAATCCCACAAGGCTTCCTCTGGGGACAAACACAGTTAGCATAGTTAACTCCTGTCAGGCTTCCTGGAGACAAACACAGTTAGCATAATCAACTCCCCAAGGCTTCCTCTGGAGACAAACACAGTTAGCATAGTTAGCATAGTTAACTCCTGCCGTGCTTCCTCTGGGGACAAACACAGTTAGCATAATTAACTCCCGTCGCACTTCCTCTGGAGACAAACACAGTTAGCATAGTTAACTCTCGCCATGCTTCCTCTGGAGACAAACACAATTAGCATAGTAAGCTGTATGCGTGTATATGTTTATGTTTACCAGAAGGTGGTCTCTCATTCAGTCTGTGTGTGTCAGTGTGTGTTCAGTGTGTGTGTGTTTACCTGCAGTCATCTAGTTCAATCTGTCCTGTGTGTGTGTGTGTGTGTGTGTGTGTGTGTGTGTGTGTGTGTGTGTGTGTGTGTGTGTTTACCTGCAGGTCTCTGGTTCAGTCTGTCCTGTGTGTGTGTGTGTGTGTGTGTGTGTGTGTGTGTTTACCTGCAGGTCTCTGGTTCAGTCTGTCCTGTGTGTGTGTGTGTGTGTGTGTGTGTTACCGGCAGGTCTCTGGTTCAGTCTGTCCTGTGTGTGTGTGTGTGTGTGTGTGTGTGTGTGTGTGTGTGTGTTACCTGCAGGTCTCTGGTTCAGTCTGTCCTGGATGTGGTGGACCAGAGTGGCACAAACCTGAGAAGCCAGAGTCTTCAGATCTACATCATCCAGTGCGTTACTACTCTCTGACACCTACAACACACACACACACACACACACATTAGATCTACATCATCCAGCCCACTACTTATAAACTTATAATACATATAACCAGGCGACTTAACGTAGTCAACAAATTTTGACAATTGAGTTAAGCTGGTGAGTCAGACACAGAGAAACTCACACCAATGCACCTGCACACAAACACAAACACACACACACAAACACACATGAAACAAAACAAAATTCCTGAATTCACTTCCTCTTTTGGCTCACAAGCAAAATACTGTGTGAATGCAGACACACTTACACACACACTTACACACACACACACATATCCAGACAACATATAACCAGGCATTAGGTCGGACTCAAATCCGAATTAACCAACACAAACAATTGAGTTAAGCTGGTGGGTCAGCCACAGACACAGAGAAACTCACACAAACACACCTGCACACACACAAAACCAAACAAAATTCCTGAATTCACTTCCTCATTTTCGCTCACAAGCAAAACACTGTGAATGCCCCGCACCCCGCCCCACACACACACACACCACACACACACACACACACACCACACACACACACACACACACACACCACACACACACACACCACACACACACACACACACCACACACACACACACACTGATACAGCGCTGGCACAGGCCTCAACTCAGGAGTTGAGTTTCAGTTCTCTTTCCATCACATCTTGATGACCAATACGAATTGTGTATGTTATTTGAATACCCTTTTCCAATAACACACCGCGCCTGTACTTACACACACACACACACACACACACACACACACACAATCATACACACACATTACTGCTTCACTAATGGGTCAGCAATAAAGGTCGAGTTATTGTTCTAGCACACACAGATTTATTAGACATGCCCATCAACACAGAGAGCCATAATCAACACTCACACACACACACACACACACACACACACTCACACTCACACTCACACTCACACTCACACTCACACTCACACTCACAATCTTGAATTTCCCCTGGGGATCAATAAAGTATCCATCTATCTATCTATCTATCTATCTATCTCTATCTACACACCAACACACACACCCACACACACACACACACAGGAGCTGGGCAAGTGTGCAGTAGTAGTGTAGTGGTTAAGGAGCCAGGCTAGCATGCAGTAGCCTGTAGGGTGGTGGTAGTGTAGTGGTTGAGGCTGGGCTGGTGTGCTGTAGCCTGTGGGGTGGTGGTAGTGTAGTGGTTGAGGCTGGGCTGGCGTGCTGTAGCCTGTGGGGTGGTGGTAGTGTAGTGGTTAAGGAGCTGGGCTAGTGTGCTGTAGCCTGTAGGGTGGTGGTAGTGTAGTGGTTAAGGAGCTGGGCTAGTGTGCTGTAGCCTGTAGGGTGGTGGTAGTGTAGTGGTTAAGGAGCTGGGCTAGCATGCAGTAGTAGTGTAGTGGTTAAGGAGCTGGGCTAGCGTGCAGTAGCCTGTAGGATGGTGGTTAAGGAGCTGGGCTAGCGTGCAACAGCCTGTAGGATGGTGGTTAAGGAGCTGGGCTAGCATGCAGTAGCCTGTAGGGTGGTGGTAGTGTAGTGGTTAAGGAGCTGGGCTAGTGTGCTGTAGCCTGTAGGGTGGTGGTAGTGTAGTGGTTGAGGCTGGGCTGGCATGCAGTAGTAGTGTAGTGGTTGAGGAGCTGGGCTGGCATGCAGTAGCCTGTGGGATGGTGGTAGTGTAGTGGTTGGGGAGCTGGGCTGGTGTGCTGTAGCCTGTAGGGTGGTGGTAGTGTAGTGGTTGGGGAGCTGGGCTGGCATGCAGTAGCCTGTAGGGTGGTGGTAGTGTAGTGGTTGGGGAGCTGGGCTGGCATGCAGTAGTAGTGTGGTGGTTGGGGAGCTGGGCTGGCGTGCAGTAGCCTGTGGGATGGTGGTTAAGGAGCTGGGCTAGCGTGCAATAGCCTGTAGGATGGTGGTTAAGGAGCTGGGCTAGCAAGCATTAGCCTGTAGGGTGGTAGTTAAGGAGCTGGGCTAGCATGCAGTAGCCTGCAGTAACCTGAATGGGCTCAATTCCCTGCTTCCACGTTGTGCCCATAACTGATGCACTTAACCCTGAGTTGCTCAGAGGACTATGGACATATAATTCACTCCTTAACTATAGGGGGGATGTGTCAGTGGACATCACTCCTTAACCATAGGGGAGATGTGTCAGTGGACATCACTAGAACACACCCTGAAGTCAGAATTTCAACTCTGAATCAGAATCAGCTTTATTGCCCAGGTTTGCGTAAACAAAGAAGGAATTTGACTCCGGTTAAACTCGTACTAACCTCACCAACATCAACCTCGAAATCCAAGATGGCTGCCCCCTGGCATACAGTACATTACATAACATTAGGCTGTCGCTTTTTAACCAAAGACACTTCCAACAGTGTAAAAGCTGGCTCAGGAGGCCCTCCTCCCACACACACACACACACACACACACCTGTATGTAGAGCGGCAGCAGCCTCATGAGGTGCTCCTCACACACAAACACACACACACACACACACACACAGACACACACACACCTGTATGTAAAGCGGCAGCAGCCTCATGAGGTGCTCCTCCACACACACACACACACACACACACACACCTGTATGTAGAGCGGCAGCAGCCTCATGAGGTGCTCCTCCCACACACACACACACACACACACACACACACACACACACACACACACACACACACACACACACACACACACACACACACACACACACACCTGTATGTAGAGCGGCAGCAGCCTCATGAGGTGCTCCTCCCACACACACACACACACACCTGTATGTAGAGCGGCAGCAGCCTCATGAGGTGCTCCTCCCACACACACACACACACACCTGTATGTAGAGCGGCAGCAGCCTCATGAGGTGCTCCTCCCACACACACACACACACACCTGTATGTAGAGCGGCAGCAGCCTCATGAGGTGCTCCTCCCACACACACACACACACACACACACACACACCTGTATGTAGAGCGGCAGCACCCTCATGAGGTGCTCCTCACACTGCTGTGCAGGTAGTTGTGCAGTGTGCTGCAGCCAGCAGCTTCCATTCGCACCGCCTGGCACCTGCTCTGCCATCAGCCTGGCGCTCATGCTCTGCGCCTGTGTTCGCGCCCACGCCTGCGCCTCCTTGCGATGAGACGAACAGGCCCCTGCCTCCACCTCTCCAGATGCACTCAGCTCTCCAGTCTCCTTATTTATCCTCTCCATGGCCCCTGACACACACACACACACACACACACACACACACACACACACACACACACACACACACACACACACAGACAGACATTACACATCACACACACATAAATTACACATCACACACACACACACACACACACACCACAGACATTACACATCACACACACACACACAGACATCACACACACATATATTACACATCACACACACACACACACACACACACACACAGATATTACACACCACACACACACACACATCATGCGTACAAACCACACACACACACACACACACACATCACACACACACACACCACACACACACATCATGCGTACACCACACACACACACATCACACACACAGACATTACACATCACACACACACACAGACATTACACCCTACACACACACACACACACATCATGTACACACACACACACACACACACACACACACAGATATTACACACCACACACACACACACATCATGCGTACAAACCACACACACACACACATCACACACACACACACACCACACACACATCATGCGTACACATCACACACACATCACACACACACACAGACATTACACCTCACACACACACACAGACATTACACCTACACACACACACACATCATGCACACACACAGACATTACACATCTCACACACACAGACATTACACATCACACACACCCAGACATTGCACATCACACACACACACACACATATATTACACATCACACATACTGTATATTACACACATTACACATCACACACACACACAGACATTACATCACACACACACAGACATTACACATCACACACAGACATTACACACACACACACATCACACACACAGACATTACACATCACACACACACACACAGACATTACATCACACACACACATCAATAATAATAATAATAATAATAATAATAATAATAACACACACACACACAGAGACATTACACATCACACATACTGTATATTACACACATTACACATCACACACACATATATTACACATCACACACACCATTAACACACATCACGCAACACCACTACCAAACAGACACATTACACATCACACAATACTAGGATCCACACCATCCACTCCACTGCCATGCCTACACTACAACAAATAATACCACATGACACATCCGACAATAACAGACATTACACATCATAATAATAAACACACACATCAATGCCACGCACTCACACACAGACATAACACATCACACACAGACATGCATAAACACACACACGACACATCTCACATACACATCACGCACACTCACACGTACTGTATATTACACACATTACACATCACACATACTGTATATTACACACATTACACATCACACATACTGTATATTACATTCCTCATCGCACACACAAATGAACTAAACACATAAACAATACTCATGCATTCCATAGCAATTCCATAGCAACGTAGACTAGTTCTAGTAGTTCTAGTTCTGTTATCTCATGTACTCATTCTCCATACTCTTACTCCACAAACTCAGTCCATGTCTGTGTGTGTGTGTGTGTGTGTGTGTGTGTGTGTGTGTGTGTGTGTAGTCCAGCTGATCTATTTATCCTCTCACCACTGCCTAAATACAGCTCCCCCAAAACTCAATTACACCCTCCTCCATACCCTGTCTCCATCCTTTCATCCTTCTCTCATTCCTCGCTTCTGTCAACATCTCCCCTCTCTCTCCATCCTTCTCTCTCCTTCTCTCTCTCTACTTCTCACATGCTTTCCTCCCTCTCTTCTCTCAGCCCTACCGCTACCACATGCACAAAACGGGACAGGAGCGCGGAAAGGACCTCGTGAGGTCCACTAGACAGCTCCCCAGCATTACCGCACGGGGCTCGGGGCACGTGGTGGATAAGCTCACGCGAAGCTGTGAGGTAGCGCGCGCGCATACCAAAGAGCTGGAATCTCCTCAGGACCCCCCCCCTCCCCACAGCCCGCACCCCCTCCTTACGGTTGCCATGGTTAAAAAAAAACGGAACTACCTGATGACACTACTCACACACCAGGATTCACACACACACACACACACACACACACACACACACACACACAACCCTGCCACCCCACTCTCTCCCTCACTCACTCACACAATAATACAACACACACACACACACACACACACACACACACACACACACACACACACACACACACACCGTGCACATTCTATTTTAGGCATTCACTTCATAATCAATCTCTGACACACCCCTTTATTATCAGAGAGGCGCTGAGGTTTGGCACACTTACCTGTGTGAAGGTAGCCTCGCACAAAACGACTGTGCGCCGCACTCAAAGGCCAGCGGAGGACGGTCATTGCCTCGCTATTCCATATCCGGATCTGCTGGAACTGCGATCTCACATTCCGCTGCGCAAGCTGCTCTGCGCTGTGCTAACTGTTCCAACTAATCCCGAGAGCTTCTGAACTTTGCACAACGCTAACTGTGACATCAGCCGCGCGGCGAGTCATGTGCCTTTACTTCCTCCGGTGGGGAGAAGCAGAAGGGGAAATTGCGCGGCCTTGCCCAGCCAGTTCTGCTGTGCGCTCCCAGCTTTCACTCTGCCGTTTAATTTACACTGGCCCGTGGACACGAGCTCATTCCGCTGTCAAACGTAGGCAATAGGCTATTTATTAAAGGCAGTCCAGGAATGGCCAATTCGATTTTAAAAAGTGGCATATCCTTTCCTAACAAAAGAGGGGGTTTAAAATAATTTGTTGTAAAGGCAAAGTTAAAATCAGATGATCATATTATCTAGCACCATTTTAACATTTGCTACCAACTTGTTTCAGAGTTACAATAATATGTAGGCCTATAACCAGAATGAACAGAATGTTGTTATTCTTGAAAATAATATTTGTCCGACAGCGACATCTTGTGGTCCCTATACCCAAATATCGCTCAAATTAACATCAGAGGTGAGTTTTTCATAGGAAACGCACGTGGGGCAATAGCGAGTGAGGAAACAACATAGGCTATGCCCGCTCGCATGCACATGCACAGCATTCACAGCATGATGACATCAGTTATTGTCCCCTTAACACTTCTACGGCTATCTTGAAATTAATGGTAGCCTAGTGCCTCAATGTGTTGAATATCAGAAGTGAGAGACGCTCTTGCCTTGTTTCAGTGTGCCTTTCATTGAACCGAGTTATCTGAGTAGCCTAACGCCAGTTATCTCAGTAAACGCGAGACATCTGGGAAACTCGAATCCTAGAAACCACATCCTAAACTAGATAGGCCATCTAAAATATATTTATCTGTCTGAGGCACGGAATTAGGTCTACGCCGAAGCAGCCGTGCGCTGCCAGAACAGCTGATCAAAGTTACGTAGCGTCTCTAGTCTCTCATCAGGAGGTTTTCTGTGCCTAAATTCACTTTTTCAATCCATGCGGGCAAGTAATCCTATTATTAGCAAACTAGTCCGGTCACAGTAGGTATAGCCGACTGTTTACTGCGACTTAAAAATAGCTCTGTGCTCGGGCCAGGCATGTCACGCATTTAGGGACGGTAGCGGTGCGCCCGGGATGTCTGTTTTGAGAAATCACCACTCTCGCTGTCTTCTGTCACCTGACCGTCACGAAGAGGGCGTGCCTGCTGCGTGGTCACATGCGGAAGTTTAGCCAATACTGCAAATGAGAGATTCAACTCGAGAAAGGCGTGGCTCATTGTCATCACCGACTCTCTCGCCGAGTCTGTCTCGCTGTCAACCAACCAAACAAAGCTCTATGATGTTGCTCTCCGGTAGACTTTGAACCGGGGTGGCGTTGCCTGCGCGGAAATGCCACCGCCCCTGTGTGTTTGACAACGGACCTGTCAGCGGAGGCAGTAACAACAGGCTACGATGGTTCCCGTTACAGCGGGAGAGGGCGGCATATTAGAAGCTGTGCAGCGGAGTAATCTCGAACAGTGCGAGCATTTCATCCAGCTCGATCGCTCTGTTCTCAAACAGAAAGGCAAGTTTCTACTTATTTTTTTATATAAAAATATTTCTGATTGCATTCCACTGACATGGCAAAGCCGTAACGAAACGGTAGCTTAGAGATTTAGCTAGCTGGATAAATTGTCCCGAAGTTGGTGAGGAAGCTAGTCTTTTGCATCCAGTCTAGCTAGCTAGCTGCTTTGTGATTGATAGCTGTCCAATGTGACATGCCAGTCTTCGCGTGACAGTTGTTTTTTTCCGTTGTACTCGAAAGCGATCGGCTTTATTCACTATTAATGGAGAGCTCAGACGCGAGGCGGGTGAAAGCGGGATTAGCCTCGCGACTGCGACAGTTCTAACAGGCTCACCTCCACTCACTGCATCTTAAGCTTGGCGCGAGGAGCGCCAGCTGGCTGATGTCGGCCTGCCCTCACTTTTTAGTAACAAGAGGGCAGGTTCACACTTTCGATATCACGACACGTTTACAGTTCGCGTTCTCTTCATGGAAAGATGAGGTCAGCTGTGTGTGTATTTGTCACAGGAGCTGTCCGATGAGGGCTGATAACCTTTGCCCTGCAGAGAGCTCAGATTCGGAACAGCAGACCCAAGTGCATGTCCAGACTGACAGTTAGGTCAGTGTCAGACTGTTGCTGTCATGTGTGTGTGTGTGTGTGTGTGTGTACACGTGTACACATGCATTTGCATATTAGAGGCTGTGCAGCGGAGTAATCTCGAATAGGCCTGTCAAACTCGATTCCTTTTAAGGATCCGGGTTATTCTGAGTCACTCACTAAACTGATCCGGGTTGAACGAATCACTTGAGTCAGTATTGCTAAATGTAAAAGAAATTCAGTCCTACGTTCAAGCAGTGCAGTGGGGTGCTTCATTTTTAAGTGCCTTCTCATGTTGGATGTGGATCCTCCATGATTTGAAACCAGGTTTTTTGCAGCACTTGCATTTAGCCTAAGAGTGTTGGTCTCCTGGTCAAAGTGCATCCACACATTGTTCATCTTTTGGTGCTCATGTTCAGAAACTTTGATCTTATTGACAGGGAGGGTAGCCAATATTATAATAATTAATTATTTGTTGTTGTTTTGTTAACAATAGAAAATTTGCCTAGGTCTAATGCTACTCTACAATGTTTATTACCACTACTATATACCAATAGTAGGCTACTAGGAATCTATTCTAATAGGTATTATAGGCAGCTAATAGGCCTACTAGGCAACTAATATTATTAGCCTATTAATCATAGCTATATATATATATATATATATATATATATATATATATATATATATATATATATATATATATATATATATATATATCTCATGTTAGGTAGCCTAATATAATATCATATATAATATAATATAATATAAAATAGCCTAATATAATAGCATCAAAATCTCCACCCATTTTTACGGAAAGAAAGCAGTTTGAGCCAGACTGTTTATTTATTGTCTTAACCTAGCCTAAGCAATTGACTTTCAATGTAGACATAGAAACAGGAACGTAGAAATGCCCTGCAGTGACTAAATTATTATTGTTATTATTATTATTATTATTATTATTTACTACTACTACTACTATTCTCATTAGGCCTATTATTATTATCACCTTGACACGAGTAGAAACTAGGCTACTTGCTCGCCTACAGATCCACTCATGACAATGTAGCCGGGCTGATTCGACTGACTCGCACTCATAACAACATAATGTAAACGGTCCCCGCGCGGGCTGAGTCAAATGACCCAGGTAGGCTAGCCTACCTGGCAACTCCATACAGAGCTTGCAATGTTTCGACATTGCAACTGTCTTAACCCGACCTAATTGCATTTTTAAAGTAGGCTATGCAGAAGAATATATGTTATTTCAGAAGCTTTTGAACGCATGGCTTTTGTTGTGGATTTTCTTTTTAACCTTGACGAGGGAGTTTCGCTCCTCTAAAGATCCACTCATGACAACGTAGCCCGGCTGATCGGCTGGCTCGCGACTCATAACAACGTAACCGCCCGCCCTGCTGATCCAACTGACCCGGCTAGCCTGAGCAGCTCCATACAGAGCTTGCAATGTTGGGACTGTCTTGGCGACCTAATTGTATTTTAAAGTAGGCTATGCCTCACATTAGAAAGAACATTGTATGCTATTTCAGAAGTGAAAGAATGGCTTTTGTTGTGGATTTGCTTTTTCACCTTGGCGGTTTTACTAAAGCCGCCTACTGATCCACTCATGACAACGTAGCCGGCTGATTCGCTGACTTCGCACTCATAACGTAACCGCCGCCCAGCGATCCGACTAACCCGGTATACAAAGCAGCTCCATTAAGAGCGTGCAATGTTTCGGACTGTCTGCGACATAATTGCATTTTAATATGCTACATCTATACACCAAATCTAAAGTATGCCTAGGCTACATGCAGAACATTGAATGTTATTTAAGAGGTGAAGAATGGCTTTTGTTGTGGAATTGCTTTTTCACTTTGGGGAGGAGCTACCGGCCGTCTACAGCCACTCATGACAACGTAGCCGTGAGTCGACTTCGTACTCAATGTAGCCTAACCGGGCCGGCTGATCCATTAACCCGGCTCTGCGGAAGTTAACCAGTTATCTCAGACTGCCTGCTCACTCAGTCTTTGGTTGATTTGTGGAGTTGTGGTTATCCTACTTACGAAATTGTTAAATTTTTGGCAGCTATGATGGCTAGTAGGCTAGCTAATGTTGCAAGAGGTTTGTGTGTGGCGGTGTTTATCGTTTTAGATTGAATTGTAGTAGGACTCAACTGATCCAAGTTAATGATACTAGAGACTCATGACTCATGGGTTAATTTAAAGATACGGGTGAAAGATCCGAAAGTGAATCCGACTCAAACAGGCGTAATCTCGAACAGTCGCGAGCATTTCATCCAGCTCATTCTTCTCTGTTCTCAAACAGAAAGGCAAGATTTCTACTTATTTTTTTATATAAAAATATTTCTGATTGCATTCCACTGACATGGCAAAGCCGTGAATCTAAAACGGTAGCTAGAGATTTAGCTAGCTGGATAAATTGTCCCGAAGTTGGTGAGGAAGTCTTTTGCATCCAGTCTAGCTAGCTAGCTGCTTTTGTGATTGATAGCTGTCCAATGTGACATGCCAGTCTTCGTGACAGTTGTTTTTTTTTCCGTTGTACTTTCGGCGACCGGCTTTATTCACTATTAATGGAGAGCTCAGACGCGTATGGTGAAAGCGGGATTAGCCTCAGCGACTCCGACAGTTCTAACAGGCTCACCTCCACTCACTGCATCTTAAGCTTGGCGAGGAGCCAGCTGGTTGATGTCGGCCTGCCCTCACTTTTAGTAACAAGAGGGCAGGTTCACACTTTCGATATCCGCACACGCTTACAGTTGGCGTTCTCTTTATGGAAAGATGAGGTCAGCTGTGTGTGTATTTGTCACAGGAGCTGTCCGATGAGGGCTGATAACCTTTGCCCTGCAGAGAGCTCAGATTCGGACAGCAGACCCAAGTGCATGTCCAGACTGACAGTTAGGTCAGAGTCAGACTGTTGCTGTCATGTGTGTGTGTGTGTGTGTGTACACGTGTACACATGCATTTGTTCTTCTTTGTGTGTGTAGTTTCTCTAGCACCTCATTTTTTCCCATCTGATCTCATACAAAGATACTACTATACTCTCTTTGTGTGTGTGTGTGTGTGTGTGTGTTTGGCTAGGCTGGGGTGGCTTCACAGCGCTCCACTTTGCTGCTCTCCATGGGAACCGTGCTGTGGGAGATCTTCTGCTGGACAGCGGGGCTGACCCCAACCTGCCCTGCGACTCTGGACAGACACCTTTCCACTTCGCCTGCAGGTTTGTGTGTGTGTGTGTGTGTTCGTTTTGTGTGTGTGTGTCAAAGAGAAGGTATGTGCGTTTGTCTATATGTGTAAGTCTGTCAGTACAGTATGTGTGTGTGTGTGTACATATAAAAGAGATAAAGAATGTGTGTTTTTTTTTTTTTTTTAATTTTTTTTTTTTTATTTGCAAACATCATTGACATTACAGAAAAATGCAACACTAACGACATGCACATGAATACTACATCACGACAAACAGACGTATATTACATAAACACATACTGTAACTTAACAAGACATCACATTGACTTGGCTTCTACAAACATAACACAACATAACATTAATAACAGAAAGGCTAAGGATGATTTTGCGTCCAGGATGATTACAGATATGATTATCAGGGATGAAATTGATGACCGGAATGAAAAGAAGGGGGGGATGGGGTGCGGATGGTAGCTCTAAGAGTGTGAATGAGGTGGTGTTGGGATGGGGGTGGGGATGGGGGTGAGGGGTAGTGAGTATGTGAGGATGTATGTGTGTGTGTGTGTGTGTGTGTGTGTCGATATGTATAAGGCTGGTTTGCTGTTGGGCCAGGAGGAGAGAAGCTGGAACATAGAGAGGGAGGGTTTCAGGAGAGGAGTTGTAATTATTCTATTAATGATAAGTATAATAATAGGAATAACTGATTGCCTGGTTGATTGCCTGACTGATTGCCAACCTGGGCACCCATTAATGGCCACAGTTCCACCCAGCCCCTGCAGTTATACCTGCTGACGAGCTGACAGAGGGGAGGACCCTCGTGCCACCCCAGCCTCAGGCCCCCAGCATATGCACACATCCCCCACTACCACGACCAACCACACCTTCGCCCCCAGACCTTCACCCAACACGCCACTCTTGACCTAAATATGTACAGTATGTGAATGGCTAGGTTGAGGGGTCTATCTAGAATGTAGCATTAAAAGAAGTGGGCATGCATGGTGAATATCTGTCAGGATTTCCCCATGCACACCACACTTACCCTGTGTAAGATGTATGCCCCAACAATGTGTGCATTAAAATAAGTGAGGCATGCAGATAGACACCTGATGAGGCATCTACCTGCACTCCACTCTTACCCTAGCCTGTTTTGTAGTTTTTTGTTTATGTATGTCACCTAACATGTAGTGCGATTAAAAGAGAGTAAAGCGTGCTGTGTGCTTCCAGGACAAGGCGTGTGCATGAGCGTATGAGGAGGGTGCACACCGGGGGCCCAGGGCCAATAGATAACCCACAGGACCCAACCAATGCCAAAACCACACAGCCACTCAGGGCCAGGGACCGAGTCTCCCAAGCCATCCAATGGGGCCCTGGCAGAATAACGATGGGAGAGGCAGAGAGAAAGAGGAAATTAGTAAAGTTATCAGAGAATGTAAATAAAAGGGGAGGGAAAGAAGGGGATGCTATTTATATACTACTACTACTACTATAATAATAATAATAATAATAATAATAACAATAATAGTTCCAGCTACCCTCCCCTGCCTAGTGTTCCATGATATGTGTATCTGTTGATGAAGTGTGTTATGATCGTGGGGTGGGAGATGGAACTCAGGCAAAGAGGGTCAGGACTGTAAGTAGGTGATAAAGGGGTACCAAGGAGAGGTTGTATCCTGAGTATTGATTAAGTTTGAAGTTGATAGGTTTTCTAATGATATATAGTCTGTTAACAAGTTTTTCCAATGAGTGATGTGAGTTTTTTCTTAGATTTCCAGTTCATGAGGATTGTTTTTCTTGGCGATAGTCAAAGCTACCAGTAGTGTTTTATTGCCGGAGTTGCTTAAATTGACTGTGGATGTATCACCAAGTATGCATAAGGAAGGGGATGCTGGGATGTGACAGCCAAAGATGGAAGAGAGAGATTTTGTGACACTCACCCAGAAGTGGTTGATTGGAGTGCAATGCCAAACCGCATGAATGTATGTATCTGGGTTATTTTGTGTGCAGTGAGTGCAAAAGATCCGAGCCAAACCCCCATTTTTGCCAATTTATGTGCAGTGAAGTGGAATCTGTGAAGAACCTTGTATTGTATTAGTTGTAGATTACTATTCTTTGTCATGAGGTAGATGTTTTTGCACATTTTGGTCCAGAAGTCGGCAACGGGAGTAATTGATAAGTCTGATTCCCATTTGTGATATGGCAGGCCAATTGTTTTTTCTGAACAAGATATAATTTTGTAAATTTGGGAGAGTATTTTTTGGGGAGAGGGAATATTAAGCAGCTCTGAGATTGGTGGGGAATGTCAAGGTTAGCTGTCTGGATGTTAATTTTTCCTAGGATAGATGATTTAATTTGCAGGTATTGTAAGAAGTGTTTACCTCGATGCCGGCTTCTGGACCAAACAGGAAAATGAGGCCAGATTATTGTCTTGAAGAATGTGTTGAAGGTGAGTGATGCCCTTTCCCATCCATGTGTGAAAGTTAAGTGTTTTTTTTATTGACGGTGAAATTGGGTTATTCCAAATCAAAAGAATTGATGGTGCTATAGGTGAATCAGTGATGTGGTAGAATCTCCACCAGGCTGTCAGAGTAGCTGAAATTGTTGGGGCTTTGAAGGATGGATGTTTTTTGACCCACTGACTGCAGAAAGGGAGATCTGAGATTTTAATTTTTTTACAGATTGTTTGTTCTAGGTCTAACCAGGTGTTGTCTGAGGGGGTGGGGTGTAGCCATTTGTGGATGAAGTGGAGCTGGTTGGCCAGGGCATAGTGCTGGAAGTGTGGGGCCTCTAGTCCTCCCATTGCTTTTGGTTTTTGGAGAGTGGTACAGTTTGATCCTTGGGGGTCTTATCTTTCCAGTAGAATTTAGTGATTAATGAATCAGGAGAGACTTAAACCAGAGGGTGGTGGGCTGGGTTGGAATCATAGAGAATAGATAGTTTATTTTGGGCAGTATTGTCATTTTGATTACTGAGATTCTGCCCCATGATGGATAATGGGAGGTTCTTCCAGTTGAAGGTCATCATCTATTGAAGTGAGTAGAGGGGGAATAATTTAGGCTAAATAAGTCTGACAGCCTGGGGGAGACTTTTATCCCTAAGTAAAGTGATATAGTTAGTGCAGAGGGATAGGTGAAGAGTTGGCTGTCACATCCCAGCTGTTGGGATGTAATGGGAGAACTGCAGATTTATTCCAATTGATTGAGTATTCCAGAAATTTTAGAGAATGTGTCTCAATGAGTTTGATGGTTTCTTCTACTGATGTTGTGGGGTCTTGAAGAAAGAGAAGAATGTCACAGCATAAAGGCTGATTTTGTGATGCATATATGGAGTCTGGACACCTTGATGAGGGGGGGGGGTTCTGGGACGGATGGCAGCTGCTAGGGGTTCAATGAAGATTGTAAATAGTGAGGGGGAGAGTGGGCACCCCTGTCTAGTTCCCCGTGAAGAGTGAAACTTTGTGATGTTAGTCCATTGGTGATTACTGTGGCTGAAGGAGAGGTATATAGAAGTTTAATCCAGTTAATGAACGACGAAGCCAAACCTCCTAATGTGGGAAAACAGGAAATTCCAGTTCACCCTATCAAAAGTTTTTCTAAGGCCCAGAGTTGCTATGATGGTATTATCTTGAAAAAATTTGTAGAGTGATACATTATATTTAACAGTCTGGTGGGTGTTGGTGGATGAAATTCTACCTTTAATGAAGCCTGTTTGGTCTGGGTGGATAATGGATGGGGTGACCTCTGCTAATCTGTGTGCTAGCATTTTTATGATTATCTTATTGTCCACATTGAGGGAGAGAAATTGGTCGGTAGCTGGATGGCAATGTTGGGTCCTTATTGGGCTTGAGGAGCAGTGAAATTGAGGCTGTGGGTGGAACCTAGTTGGAAGACGCCCTTCTGTTTTGATTCATTAATCATTCTGATGAAAAGTGGAGCTATGATGGTCCAAAATTGTTTGTAGAACCTCAGCAGGAAAGCCATCCTGACCTGGTGCTTTATTATCGGGCATCTGTTTCAGAGCATCAAACAGTTCTTGTTGAGTTATAGGTGATTCTAGGTTTTTTATTTCGGGTCTCATTGAGTTGTGGTAATTGGATGCTGTTTAGGGAAAGAGTCTATGAATTCCTGGTTGGGTTTATTTTTGAAGAATATAGTTTATTGTAAAACTGGTAAAAACATGATTTATTTCTTCAGGTGAGCTGGTTAGCTTCCTGCTGAGTTCTTATGACCGGGATTGTTGATTTTTCTTTGTTACGCTGGATTTGATTTGCTGGGTATTTACCTGATTTATTGCTATGGTGGAAGCTCTTTTCCTGCCTTAGACGGTGAATCATAAATTGAGTGTGTTTATTGAGTATTTCATTGAGTTTGAATTTATGTTTCCTAAGTTTTGCCTGTGTTTCTTCAGTTGGGTTGCTTGCATTGGTTTCTTTCTAACTTGTTTAATTTTATTGTTGAGTTCTACTTCCTGTTCTTTTCCTTCTTTTTTTGTATACTGAATATGAGATGATTCTTCCTCTGAGCAATTGCTTTTCCTGTTTCCCACAGAAGGGAAGGAGATGATCCAGGGAGCCGCTCATTTCTAGAAGAATGCCCCTCTCTCCCAACAAAACTGATGAAATTTGGGTGTGTGTGGGAATGTGTTTGTGTGTGTGTGGGAAAGAGGGTATGTGTGTGTTTTCTCTACTCTGTGTGTGTCTGTCTGTGGTGTGTGTGTGTCTGTGTGTGTCTGTGTGTGTGTGTGTGTCTGTGTGTGTGTGTGTGTGTGTGTGTGTCTGTCGAAGAGAGAGTGTGTGCGTTTGTCTATCTGTCTGAGTCTATCAGTATGTGTGTGTGTAAAAGACAGTGTCTGTGTGTGTGAGGGGTGTGTGTGTGTGTGTGTGTGCGTGTGCACGTGTGTGTGTGTGTGTGTGTGTGTGTGTGTGTGTGTGTGTGTGTGTGTGTGTGTGTCATCCATTATAAATGCCCTCCACTGAAACAATGTGTTATCATGTGAGCTGTGTGTCTGGTGATACAAGTTGCTCAGGTAGACACCAAACAGAACCGAGCATTCTCTCCTCTCCAGGACACTCAGAGGAACCCACGTTCCGTCTGTTCAGATTCTAGAACTAGAACGCCTGGTACAAAGCTGTTAACCTGAGAATAGAGACATAGCATGGAGCGGCTAATCCTGGTTGCTATAGAGATACATTCAGCTTGACTGCTTAAGTAGTAGCAATAAATGTTAGCAGTGAATGTATATAGGCAATGCATGTATATAAACAGTGAATGTGTAAGGAGTGAATATATATATAAGAAATGGATGTATAAGCAGATAATGTAGGCTAATGTATCAGCTTAATGTCCTGCATAAGCAATGAATGTATATAAACAGTGAATGTGTAAGGAGTGAATATATGTAAGAAATGTATAAGCAGTTAATGTAGGCTAATATATCAGCTTAATGTCCTGCATATATCAGCTTAATGTCCTGCATAAGCAATGAATGTACAAGCCGAGTGTTCTGTAAGCAGTGAATGATTAAGCAGTATTGAAATGGAAGATGATTAAGCAGTATTGATATGGAAGATGATTAAGCAGTATTGATATTGAAGATGATTCTCTGCTGTGTGTTATATCTACAGTATAGGAAGCTGTGTAGACCTAGTGAATTATTAAGCAGTGTTGATATGGAAGATGAGGTATTGATATGGAAGCAGGTATTTTGCTGTGCATTATTTCTATAGGAAGCTGTTCAGTCCAAGTGATTGCTTAAGCAGTGTTGATATGGAAGATGAGGTATTGATATGGAAGATGAGGTATTGATATGGAAAAAGGCTCTATGCTGTGTGCATTATTTCTATAGGAAGCTGTTCAGTCCAAGTGATTGCTTAAGCAGTATTGATATGTAAGATGATTCTCTGCTGTGCATTATATTTATATGAAGCTGTGTAGTCCTAGAGATTGCTTAAGCAGTATTAATATCTATAGGGTCATTCCACGTCAATTCAACCAGGGCCCACGCACTTAGGTCTCAAAAAATCTGAAAAAATTAACAGGTGTACCTATGTTATCCAGGAGACACACTGTAAAATGACTTTTATGTAAGATCAATATTTTCCAAGATACAGCCAGTTTTTTGAGGGGGGGGGGGGGGGTGTTGATTTTGATCAGCCTCTTTTGTTTGTCAAAGTTCACAAGCCCATAGCACAAGAACTAAACCATGTAGGAGGCTCAAATTTTGCATGCTGGTACATAAATATAGTATGTAGCAAAATCTTCACATTTGATCTGGATGATCCTGCATGGTCATAGCTGTCCCTCAAAGTTGATCAAAATGTTATTGAAGTTTTTGGCTGGGCTCTGTTTAGGCCTTCAGAAGACATATTTGTACCAGGGATGTCAAACTCAGGCCCGCGGGCTGCTTATTTGTGGCCCGCGAGGTCATTATTCAATCTGTATTAGAAGTGGCCCGCCGCGTAGTTTATACATATCTGAGCTGGCCCGACAGTATTCTCTTCAGCGCATCCGCGTTAGAGCTGGCCCGACAGTATTCTCTTCAGCGCATCCGCGTTAGAGCTGGCCCAGCACGCTATTCTATTCAGCGCATCCGCGTTAGAGCTGGCCCAGCACGCTATTCTATTCAGCGCATCCGCGTTAGAGCTGGCCCAGCACGCTATTCTATTCAGCGCATCCGCGTTAGAGCTGGCCCAGCACGCTATTCTATTCAGCGCATCCGCGTTAGAGCTGGCCCAGCACGGTTTTCTATTCAGCGCATGAGCTATCAACGAAAATGGCGAAGCGAAAGATTGATAATCGGAGCTTTCAAGATAGGTGGGAAAACGATTATACGCTCATATTATTCAAGGACAAACCCGTTTGCTTGGTATGTGGATTCACCGTAGCTGTCACTAAAGAGTACAACATAAAACGCCACTACGAAACTAAACATGAAGACAAATACAAAGATCTGGATGCGAAGCTTAAGCTACAGAAGGTGGGAGAATTGAAAGCAAGTCTGCTTTCTAGGCAGACTCTCCAAGCCAAGTTACAAGTGATGATGCTGCAAAAGCGAGTTTTACTGTTGCACAGGATATAGCGCAAACAGCACGGCCATTCTCAGAGGGAGAGTTTGTTAACTGTTAATAGTTACAATTACAATTTTGATAATTGTTAAATGTTATTTACAATTTTTATAGTTCACCTGCAAAAATTAGGCCAATATATTTTTTCTATTCAGATATTCAATATATTTTTTTTCTATTAGGCTATATTCAGAAATGCCTGCATTCTATTTTTTCTTGTGTGTATATAGTTTTAATTCAATAAAAAACATTGGTTATTCAATAAATGTTGCGCTTTGCCCATGACATACCCCAGTTCTTAATTTTGGCCCCTGTGAATTTGAGTTTGACACCCCTGCTCTACACAAAACATATTGATCTCAATGGTGCATTTTGCCGATGTTCAGGGTTGGAAAATAAAAAGAAAGATTTGGCTCTTTTAATGTACTCAGAGCCTAAAGACAGAGCTGCGCTAAGCTCCTTAATGTACTGAAACCTAAAGACAGATCTGAGCTAAGCTCCTTAATGTACTCAGAGCCTAAAGACTTCTTTGCTGTGTGTTACAGTGTGAATGGTGCTTGGAGTCGTACGGCTCCCATACACGGCTGCGTGCGGTGCAGTGCTGGAGACGCATCCTGTCCACTTTACATGGTATTCGTCAACCGTTGTCAACTGAATTAGGGTCCGCTATGGGCCGCATGGCTCCCGCTTGCTGCCGAGAAGTTCAACTTTTGCCGCGCCGACGACACCAACAGATAAAGCACCCGCCAATCAAATTACCGTTATACTTCAAGTCATTTGCATAGCTACTGGGCCGGGAACACCCACTCGGCATGCGCTTTAATTTTAATGCAACTGTGGAAGCCGCTACTCCTTTAAAGACACTACAGAGGAGTGAGAGCCCAAAGCACCGGTCTCAGTGGGTCAGCCCAAATCACCGGTCTCAGTGGGTCAGCTCAAAGCACCGGTCTCAGTGGGTCAGCCCAAAGCACCGGTCTCAGTGGGTCAGCTCAAAGCACCGGTCTCAGTGGGTCAGCCCAAAGCACCGGTCTCAGTGGGTCAGCTCAAATCACACATGATTCCTTTACTCATGCAGGATACACTTTGCTCATTGCCTGACTTTGCACTTTACATCATTACATTTACGTTTAAATTAGGGCTTTAAGTGTTTGTAAGTGTGTGTGTGAGTGTACAGTACAGTGTGTGTGAGTGTGTTTTCTGTGTGGATGTGTAAGTATGGGTTAGCAGTGCCCCCCCCGAAGAAAAAAAAGGTTACAATCTAATCTAGTTGCTAATCACACCATTTAGCCTAACGTGACTTAAGAGGGACAGAATTCAGAAACTAAAGACCCATCTGTCTGACTCACGTCACACTAACCCATGCATTAAACCACATGTCACTTGAACGCTTGAACATACCGGTACATCACCGCGAGTGCATACAAAATGTTTTTGGCCAAGTTTTGCTTTAATCCAGTTTACCTTCGTTACTACCAGCAGTCATTGCTTTTTTACTGCGTCGATTCCTGATTGAGTGCGCATCTAATGTAACAGCGGTGTCTTCTTCTTATATATAATATCTTCTGTATTATTTAAAAATCAATTGCAACCATTACAATAATGTCCCCTGATTCTGATAAATTTGGGTGGGATTAAACTGTAGCGGGCCGCCATGCTGAAATAAGCGTAGAGGAAACACTGGGTTAGTGTACATGTTTGTGTGTGTTAGTGTACATGTTTGTGTGTGTGAGTATGTGTTGATATGTAAGTATGGGTTAGTGTACATGTGTGTGTGTGTGAGTGTACATGTTTGTGTGTGCTGTGAGTATGTTTGTGGATGGTGTGTGTGAGTGTACATTGGTGTGTCTAAGAGTGTGTTTGTGGGTATTGTGTGTAAGCATGCATTATGTTGTGGAATGCAGGTGATGTCTATTTTCCGGTTCTTTCTCCGTAGGCATGGCAACGTACACACCATGCACAAGATGCTGCAGCACGGAGCTGACCTTCACATCCGGGACCAGCAGGGCAAGAGCGCAATGCACCATGCAGCGGGCCATGGGGAACCCTGTAGTGATGGAGACCTGTAGAGAGAGGGGAGAGAGAGAGGGATAGAGAGAGAGGGATAGAGAGAGAGAGAGAGGGGAGAGAGAGTGAGAGAGAGGATAGAGAGAGAGTGAGAGGGAGGGGAGGAAGAGAGAGAGTGAGTGTAGTGTGAGAGAGAGAGAGGAGGAGAGTGACAGAGTGAGAGAGAGTGAGAGAGAGAGAGGGAGGGAGAGTGACAGAGTGAGAGAGAGAAAGAGAGAAAGAGGGAGCCTTCCACTCAAGTCCCCTTGTGGAAATGAAGTGCTTTTCTCAGGAGCAGAAGCAGTTGTGTGAAGTACCTCTCTTCTCTAAATGATCCTGCTCTGTAATACCCCCCTCTTCTCTTAATGACCCTCCGTCTCTCTCTCGAATATTTCCATTCAGTATCCATGGAGGCCGGAATGCTCCAGTTCTCTGACACTGACCAGTTCCTGCTGACGCCACTACACCTGGCCGCCACCATCGGCAACGTGAACGTGGTGCGCTACCTGCTCCGGAACAACGTGAGGACACGCCTCCTCTCACCTCCTCTGACCTTCTCTCAGCCTTCTCCTCTCCTCATCATCATCATCATACACCTCCTCTCTCCTCATCAAACACCTCCTCTCTCCTCATCATCATCATCAAACACCTCCTCTCTCCTCATTAAACACCTCTCTCTCCCTCATCAAACACCTCCTCTCTCCTTATCAAACACCTCTCTCTCTCTCCTCATCAAACACCTCCTCTCTCCTCATCGAACACCTCCTCTCTCCTCATCAAACACCTCCCCCCCTCTCTCTTCATCATCATGATCATCATCAAACACATCATCATCATCATCATCAAATACCTCCTCTCTCCTCATCATCAAACACCTCCTCTCTCCTTATCAAACACCTCCTCTCTCCTCATCAAACACTACTCTATCTCCTCATCATCAAACACCTCCTCTTTCCTCATCAAACACCACCTCGCTTCTCATCAAACCCCTCCTCTCTCCTCATCAAACACCTCTCTCCTTATCAAACACCTCCTCTCTCCTCATCAAACACCTCCTCACTTCTCATCAAACACCTCCTCTCTCCTCATCAAACACCTCCCCTCCCCTAATCAAACACCGTCCCCTCTCCTCATCAAACACCTCCCCTCTCCTAATCAATCACCTCCCCTTTCCTCATCAAACACCTCTCTCTCCTCATCAAACACCTCTCTCTCACCGAACACCTCCCTTCTCCTCTTCATCATCATCATCATCAAACACCTCCTCTCTCCTTATCAAACACCTCCTCTCTCCTCATCAAACACCTCCTCTCTCCTCATCATCAAACACCTCCTCTCTCCTCATCATCAAACACCTCCTCTCTCTTCATCAAACACCTTCTCTCTCCTCATCAAACACCTCACCTCTCATTAAACGCCTCCTCTCTCCTCATCAAACACCTCCCCTCTCCTCATAAAACACCTCCCCTCTCCTCATAAAACACCTCCCCTCTCATCAAACACCTCCTCTCTCGTCAAACACCTTCCCTCTCATCAAACCTCCTCTCTTTCTCCTCAAACACCTCCTCTCTCCTTATCAAACACCTCCTCTCTTTCTCCTCAAACACCTCCCCTCTCCTTATCAAACACCTCCCCTCTCTCTCTTCATCATCATGATCATCATCAAACACCTCATCATCATCATCAAACACCTCCTCTCTTTCTCCTCACCTCCCCTCTCTCTTTCTCCTCAAACACCTTCCCTCTCATCAAACACCTCCTCTCTCGTCAAACACCTTCCCTCTCATCAAACACCTCCTCTCTTTCTCCTCAAACACCTCCTCTCTCCTCATCAAACACCCCTCTCTCTCTGCTCAAACACTGCTCTCTTCACATTTTCTTCAGTGTGTGTTTGATATGTGTTTTTGTGTGTGTGTGTGTGTGACAGAGAGTTTGATATGTGTACATGTGCGAGTATGTGTGTGTATTAGAGTGCGGTTGGGCCATAATTTCGGTCGAACCCGCCCCATTCCAACAGAGTTCGTCGAACTTCGACCAACCAGACAGGCATTTTCAGGATCAGGATGATGCCTCAGTTATTCCCATGCTAGTGATTAAACTTTCACGTTTGTGGATAGCCTGTCTTTTTAGCCCATTAAACGGAACAAACAACAAATGGAATTGTCTACAGAATCAGATGAGCGTGCACGCACGCAGGTCACACACAGCGCACATTAACACAAGAGGCCCAAGCAAGCATAGCCTATTGAAATAGAATTCTAGTCTTACCATTGATGAAAAGTCTTGAAATGAACTGCTAGGGTTTTTTTACAATTTACTTTATTCTCAAAAAACAAACGTTTGCATCATGTAAAGCAGACCTGTTGGTTACCCAACATAATAAGCTATTTTAAATGTAAAGCTGCCAATGCATATCGCCCCCATGTGTCCGAACCCGAACCGAACCCGAGTATAATTTCTAAATATAGAAATTACTCGGGTCGGACTCGGGTCAGGTAGCCACACTCTAGTGTGTATGTGTGTGTGATAGAGAGAGTTTGATGTGTGTGTGTGTGTGTGTGTTCTGTTGTCAGCGGTGTGCAGTGGAGGCAGTGGACCAGCAGGGGGCGACAGCGCTCCATGCGGCAGCTGAGCGCGGGTGTTTGGAGGTGTGTTGGGTTCTCCTGCAGAACGGCAGCCTGAGCCTCTTACACACTAAAACACACGACGGACACACACCGCTCGACCTCTCCAACCGTGGCAACACCTACAGGTGTGTGCTTACACACACACTCCACACGTCACACAACTCAGTGCTTTTCCTTTGTGAACTTTCTGTCTTTCTATCGCGCATGCATGTGTGCGTGTGTGTGTGTGCGTGTGTGTGTGTGTGTGTGTGTGTGTGTGTGTGCGTGTGCGTGTGCGTGTGCGTGTGTGTGTGGCTTGTCTTCATAGTGGTGTCTGGGCAGGCAAGATGGACAACAGGATCAACAACTCCGGTGTGGTCAGTGGTAGCATGCTCAATGTCTGACACATACGCACGCACACACACACACACACACACACACACACACACACACACACATAAAGGAAGTGCACTGCAGGCACACACACACACACACACACACACACACACACACACACACATAAAGAAGGGCACTGCAGACACACACACACACACAGTAGCTTGCATAAATATAGATGCTTGGATTGGATACGCACAACTGAATGATGGTTGTGTATACAAATGAGTATCTTTCTATGTGTGTGTCTCTTTTGATACGAGTTAGAATAAGTGTGTGTGTGAAAGAGAGAGAGAGAGTGTATGTGTGTGTGTCTCTTTTGGTATGTGTTAGAATACGTGTGTGTGTGAGAGAGAGAGAGAGAGAGAGAGAGAGAGAGAGAGAGAGAGTGTATGTGTGTGTCTCTTTTGGTATGTGTTAGAATAAGTGTGTGTGTGTGAGAAAGAGAGAGTGTGTATGTGTGTGTGTGTTGTGGGGGTTTTCTGTCAGAGTAAAATTACTTTCTTTATTCTTTTAAAGAGTTTTCCAAACCGTTCTCATCACGAGTAAGCTCAATGACTCATCAGCACTCTAGAACTCAAGCATGGGAGTGTGTTCTAGATGCTTCCACACCAGGGAGTGTGTTCTAGATGTCTCTTCTAAGCAGGCTACACCAGGGAGTGTGTTTAGATGCTTCCACACCAGGGGAGTGTGTTCTAGATGCTTCTAAGCAGGCTACACCAGGGGGAGTGTGTTCTACAGTAGATGCTTCCACACCAGGGAGTGTGTTCTAGATGCTTCTAAGCAGGCTACACCAGGAAGTGTGTTCTAGATGCTTCTAAGCAGGCTGCACCAGGGAGTGTGTTCTAGAATCTAGATGCTTCCAAGCAGGCTACACCAGGGAGTGTGTTCTAGATGCTTCAAGCAGGCTACACCAGGGAGTGTGTTCTAGATGCTTCCACACCAAGGAGTGTGTTCTATATGCTTCCAAGCAGGCTACACCAGGGAGTGTGTTCTAGATGCTTCTAAGCAGGCTACACCAGGGAGTGTGTTCTACTGTAGATGCTTCTAAGCAGGCTACACTAGGGAGTGTGTTCTAGATGCTTCCACACCAGGGACCACACCAGGGAGTGTGTTCTAGATGCTTCTAAGCAGGCTACACCAGGGAGTGTGTTCTAGATGCTTCTAAGCAGGCTACACCAGGGTGTGTGTTCTAGATGCTTCTAAGCAGGCTACACCAGGGAGTGTGTTTTAGAATCTAGATGCTTCCAAACAGGCTACACCAGGGAGTGTGTTCTATATGCTTCCAAGCAGGCTACACCAGGGAGTGTGTTCTAGATGCCTCCACACCAGGGAGTGTGTTCTAGATGCTTCTAAGCAGGCTACACCAGGGAGTGTGTTCTACTGTAGATGCTTCTAAGCAGGCTACACTAGGGAGTGTGTTCTAGATGCTTCCACACCAGGGAGTGTGTTCTAGATGCTTCCACACCAGGGAGTGTGTTCTAGATGCTTCTAAGCAGGCTACACCAGGGAGTGTGTTCTAGATGCTTCCAAGCAGGCTACACCAGGGAAGGGACTGAAGTGTTTCGTTCCAAAAACGTCTGCTGTAACAATTAGCTTCCACTGTAATCAATGGAACTGGCTACACCAGACGTGCTAGCGGCGCGTACATTAGCTTCCACTATAATCAATGGAACTGGCTACACCAGACATGCTAGCGGCGTGTAGATTTGCTTCCACTACAATCAATGGAACTGGCTACACCAGATGTGCTAGCGGTGTGTAGATTTGCTTCCACTACAATCAATGGAACTGGCTACACCAGGCGTGCTAGCGGCGCATGCATTAGCTTCCACTATAATCAATGGAACTGGCTACACCAGACGTGCTAGCGGTGTGTAAATTAGCTTCCACTATAATCAATGGAACTGGCTACACCAGACGTGCTAGCGGCGCGTACATTCAAAAACTAGACCAGTCTTCTGAAACGATTTTATGCTTTGTGAACGGAACGCTTCATCTACATGCCTGCTGTAGCCTGTTTTTATTGTGGTTCTAGATCTTCTTACACTTCTGACTCTAGATCTTTTTGAGGTTCCACCTCTGGATCTAGATCTTTTTCAGGTTCCATTTCTGGATATAGATCTTTTTGAGGTTCCACTTCTGTCTCTAAATCTTTTTAAGTTTCCACTTTTGGCTCTAGATCTTTTTGAGGTTCCACTTCTGGCTCTAGATCTTTTTAAGTTTCCACTTTTGGCTCTAGATCTTTTTGAGGTTCCACTTCTGGCTCTAGATCTTTTGAGGTTCTATTTCTGGCTCTAAATCTTTTTAAGCTTCCACTTTTAGTTCTAGATCTTTTTGAGGTTTCTCTTCTGGCTCTAGATCTTTTTGAGGTTCCACTTCTGGATGCTGATGGGTTCTGTGTTCTTGGCAGGCATCAGCAGCTGAGCAACTCCTGTCCAAGTACGTCAACAAACCGGCCGACTACAAGCCCTCAATCTCCTACGGTAAGTCAGCAAACCCCACAATACACAAACACACACACACACACACACACATACATACACTGCACGATTAATTGTATCTGCAATTGTGATAATTGTGCAGCCCTAATTCAGTGCAAACAACAGTAAGGAGCACAATTCTATGGGTCAGGTATTATTGATAGCGTGCGTTGTGGTCCAGGTCAGGTGTGTGTGTGTGTGGGTGTGTGATAATCGTTATGTCGTTCTTGAAAAACAGCTGTACAACGCCAGGCTGGCGCAGGCTGATGATGTCAGATACTCTAGATCAGGGGTGTCAAACTCATATTAGGTAGTGGGCCGGATTTGTTGGAATGAGACCTCGTGGGGGCCGTCACTGTCATGGCCATTATCATTTCTCTGCATTAATATCAGTGTTGTTTGGTGATATGCTCCTTTACTACACCCTCTTGAGAACACACAAGTACAAATCATCTACTGCCGTCATATCCTGCTCTTTCTCTCCTGAAACACCTACTTCCATGTCAGTTTTTGGCCTCTTCTTCCTGATGATGGTTTGTAGTGCTTGTTTTAATCAATTTATCACAGAAATGGCTTATTACAAATTGTTGAAGACAACCGGATGTGAATATCTTATCTAACTATCGTATCTTATTATATTTTTTATTTTTTTCCTTCCTAGCCAAATCATCTGGGGGCATTATGAAAACCTGCTGGTGGGCCTTATGTTTGACACCCTGCTCTAGATTATTATTATTGTGGGGTGTTGTGTGTGTGTATTGTTATTATTGGCGTGGAGTGCGTGTATTGTGTGTGTGGGGTGTGTGGGTGGAGTGCGTGTGTGTGTGTGTGTGTGTGTGTGTGTGTGTGGGGTGTGTCGCGTGTGTGTGTGTGTGTGTGGGGTGGGTGGGTGTGTGTGTGTGCGTGGAGTGCGTGTGTGTGTGTGTGCGGCGTGTGTGGGAGGTGTGGGGGTGGTGTGTGTGTGTGTGTGTGGGGTGGAGTGCGTGGGTGTGTATGCAGCGCGGAGTGGCGTGTGTGTGCAGGCAGAGCCGTTCACGAGGAGAAACCGGATCCTCCCTATTAACTCCATTGTACCTGCAATCTGCTGCAGTTCCGCTAGGGCGATCCGCGAATAAAGTGCAAAAACAATGGGGGTCTATGGGCTAGGCGGCGTATAAATG
>NC_063206.1:4631763-4639263 GCF_017589495.1 Alosa alosa | reverse complement strand
AATAACCCGTTCCTTTACTTTTTATGTTACTCTTGCGTTACTTTTATGTTGCTTGACTTTGGGCAGAACCCAATATCTGTTCCTAAATGTGTAGGCCTACATAAAGTTCTACTTATGAGGACATAACAGGTATTTCTTTTGTGCTCTTTATTATAACAGATGCCACAAACAGAGCACATTGGGTTATTATAGGCTTCAACACCACCACTAAAGCCCTATGAAACAATATCAAATAACGATACATCTTGGGCATACAGGTGAACACAAAATATATGAACGATATCAAACCTCGATACATCTTGGGCATACAGGTGAACACAAAATATATGAACGATATCAAACCTCGATACATCTTGGGCATACAGGTGAACACAAAATATATGAGGGCTTATTTTATAGCCTTATACTCTTTCATTAAACAGACTCCCCCGAAATTGGTGCAAAGCTAGTGCAAATAGGCTGGACAAAAGTTTCTCACCAGGGCACAGTGTAGGCTACACCTTACACTCACATTGCTCCCCTTAGTTTTAATGAGTTTGAAGTAATGGGGATACCTTCATCCCTCAAAAGTTAGCGCTGGCTGCCTGTCACTTGCCATAATTGCTCTCCATGCTGCCAGCCTCTGTCACGTACCTTGTGGAACTCGTGCCTATTGCGCCAGCGCACGTTTCAAAAAGCAGTGTCGCTGTCAAATCTGTCCCTGGGAAAAGTAACGTTGCACCGATTTGAAAAAGGAACTATGTTTCGTTACTAAATTTTCAGTAGTAGCGTGTTACACTACTTTTTACCCGAAAAAGTAGTTACGTTACTATAACGCCTTACTTTGTAACGCATTACACACAACACTGGTGTGTGTGTGCCTGGGTGTGTTTGTGTGTGTGTGTGTGTATGTGTCAGGAGTTCTGTTCTATTCCTTCATGTGTACCTCATAAACCTGAATATGTTTATCTGCATGTGTGTTTGTTTGTGTGTATGTTTGTTTGTTTGTTTGCTGCAGACAGAGATACCGGTGTATAAACCTAGCCTGTCTAACAGGAGGATGTTTACTTGAATTTTACACAATGGAGTATTTTTGTCGTCAAGTTTTAAAATAAAACAACCTTGTGATGGTGTGAATACTTTGTTAATTTAATGTGTGTGTGTGTGTGTGTGTGTGTTCAGCAGCTGAAATGCATTCTGAAATGCATCTTAATTAATCTGTCAGCAACCACTTATAAACCTTCACACGGGCAGTCCTTAGTCTGTAACTCAACATATGCATTAACCCAATATGCGTTGGAACCCAACGTTACGGACGAGTTAGTCGAGTCTGTTTTGCCTTGTATTGTTTATGTACATAATACAGAAGCTAAAATGTCGGCACAGGATATATGTTATATGCAGTTATGGTATTTCAAAAAAATCCTAAAATGAGCGGGCTTCAATGGGGGTTAGCAGAGAGGTGGTCCCTCCAGCCTCCATTGATTTTCTACTTCCGGGAATTCGCCTGCCCCCTTGGTGTGGTCTGGTTCACTGGCGCAGAGGATGCTGGGATAGGAGTAGAGCATGCTGGGATATGGGCATTAAGACTGAGGGGGAGGGGCCATATTAAGACTGAGGGGGAGGGGCCAAATTAAGACTGAGGGGCCCCATTCAGATATCAGTGGTTGTGGTACTCACCCCCAATATCTGAGTAGGACCCTCATTCATATGCCATGGGTCATGCTACAGTATGTGTAATATCTGTAATTGCTTTGTAATTAGCTCTCTTGGCATTTTGAATCTGTTGATGGTAGTCACACCTGTGCCCAGGAGCCCAGTGGCTCATAATTCCTTCATGGATTCGGACACGTCTGTAGTTCGGCGATATCCTTCACCAATCACACGACCACCATATCAACCATATACTGGTGGGGGACAACCACATTAGATTCAGTAGAAGTATGAGTATATATACTCAACTACATTAGATTCAGTATAAGTATTAGTAAGTAAGTATATATACTCTTAAGTATATACTCTGCATTTATCCCAATCCATGAATTAGTGAAACACACTCAGCACACAGTGAACACACACAGTGAGGTGAAGCACACATTAATCCCGGCGCAGTGAGCTGCCTGCTACAGCGGCGCTCGGGGAGCAGTGAGGGGTTAGGTGCCTTGCTCAAGGGCACTTCAGCCGTTCCTACTGGTTGGGGTTCGAACCGGCAACCCTCCGGTTACAAGTCCAAAGCGCTAACCAGTAGGCCACGGTCAAGGCCAAGGCCACAGCAAACACCCTTTAGCCCAACACACTTCCACCTGACCATGACCAGTGACCATCAGCCCACTTGTTTATCTTTCAACAGATGAAATGCAATGAAAACAAAAGCACAGTCATTTCACATTGACGCTGATTGTGAAACTACCCTGATCATCTTTTAAATCACATGAAGAACTGACAAAGTCACGACATCACTGGCCTACACACACACCAGGGCCACACTAGCTCCAAGTGTGTGTGTGTGTGTGTGTGTGTGAAAGAGAGAGAGTGCATGCTTAACTGCTTGTGTTATGGCATGTTTGGAGGTGAAAGGCAGTAAGCCTTATCACCCTTGCTTATTGACACACAAACACACACACACACACACACATGAATGTCTTGTGTCTGGCTGTGGAGAGAGATTGCTGATTTTGCTTGTGTGGTTTAATGCAAGAACCCAGTAGCACACGAGAAATATTGAAATACTCATATACCAGTGTGTTTGTGTGTGTGTGTGTCTGCATATTCGTTCATGTTTGTGAGTGGAAGTCTTTGCATGTTTTTGTGTGTGTATGTCTGTGTGTTCATGTTTGTGTGTGTGTGTGTATGTGTTCATGTTTGTGTGTGTGTGTGTGTGTATGTGTGTGTGTGTTCATGTTTGTGTATGTGTGTGTTCATGTTTATGTGTGTGTGTGTGTGTTCATGTTTATGTGTGTTTGTATGTGTATGTGTGTGTGTGTGTGTGTGTCTCCCTATTATCATGAGGAACTGGCCCACTGAAGCCAAGCGCAGCAGATTTCACTTCCTCCTCTGTACGCATCCTATGTATCACTTCCTGTGGTGGGCTGTGCAGTCTCACGTTCCAGCCGCCTCTGCGTCCACTCTGCTGTCCAGTCTGAGTGTGAATGAGACCGTACGTGTGTGTGACCCTAAGTGTGTGTGTGTGTGTGAGAGAGAGACGGTGTGACTAAGCTAGCAGAGCAGACTTCCACGGTTGCCACAGCGTATCTATGGTGTCGCCACGGTGCCAGGAGTGAGACTTCCAGACAGTGTCTTTAAAACCCTGAAGAAAGGTCAGGGGTCATGTTGCGCTCACAGACTCTGCCTGACCAACGGCGGAGAATACACAGAGGTCAGAGGATAGGGACCCTACCTGACCAACACAGAGGTGAGACTATATTTACACAACAGTGTAAGTGTGTGTGTGTGTGTGTGTGTTCTCACAGCCTGCTGGCTTCTTTTGTGTGTTTGTGTGAGAGAAAGAGTGTGTGTGTGTGTAAGAAATAGAGTTTTCACCGACAGGCTTCTTGTGTCTGAGTGTATGTTTACAGTAATACCTGTAAGCTCCTCCCCCAGATTTGTCTACTGTGATGATGTCACCACCTGATGGTGAGGACGGTATCCAATCAGAAATGGGAATGCTCCGTAATCAGAGAGGGAATGAGAGAGAACCTAATCACTGCTACTGAGCTGGTTACCTCACATCAGTGTGTGTGTGTGTGATGGTGTGTTGTGTAGAAGTACGGTGTAGACAAATACTGTACTTTTGACTCCACTACATTTAAAGTATAAGCAAGTACTCGTTACTTTTAACCACATTTGAGTCTTTAAATGCAATAATGTGATAGACCATCTTGAAGTTTATTTTTTCAATAGTTCAATTTGAACTTGGCTGAATTGGCTGTGGTAATGATGGTGATAACAGATTCTTCATCAGAACATCCTCCATGTAGCCTGGGAGAACCCAGACAAAATTGTTAGTAATTGAGATTTGAGAAGTGGTCTGATTTTAACCAGCTATCCTCCATGATCATTATGAAATTGGAATGAAATTAGACAATCACCTGACATTCACCACATAGCTAGACCTTTACCCTACATTATTAAACGATTTAATCTACTCATAATTAAGATTTCTGGTTTTGTACTCGGCAGTGAAAATGTTTTAGATTTGTGAACAAAGAATGAAAAATGACTTAAATTATATTATGGCATCCATTTGAACAGTTGCAAAGTTGTGAAAATAGGTAAAATGTTTTTGTTGGATGTAAGGAATTAAAGATCTCTTCAAGTCCTATGACCGACCAAAGGATGTATACCCTATTAATGACCTAATAAACATTACATCACATTAAAAAGGAAAATACTTGTACTTCTGAATACTTAAGTATTTTTAAATGCAAGAACTTCTGTACTTCAACTTAGCAACTTCCACTTGTATTGGAGTAATATTTGACAAGATGTATCTATACTTTCACTTAAGTAATGGAATTGTGTACTACGTCCACCTCTGGCTAAGACGCGCTTCATTAAACTGGGGTCCACTTGATCTTCATCTTCATGTTGTTAGCGTAGCTTCTTTAAACTGGAGTCCACTTGATCTTCATCTTCATGTTGTTAGCTAGGGTCCACTTGATCTTGATCTTCATGTTGTTAGCGTAGCTTCATGAAACTGGGGTCCACTTGATCTTCATCTTCATGCTGTCAGCGTAGCTTCATTAAACTGGGGTCCACTTGATCTTCATCTTCATGTTGTTAGCGTAGCTTCATTAAACTAGGGTCCACTTGATCTTCATCTTCATGTTGTGAACTTACAAATGTGTGAACATGTTTACCTTGAATGCACACAATTTGACGGCCCTTTATTCATGTGTGTGTTACTTATGATGTGGTCCCTGTGCCTGATGAGCAGAGGCGGACAGAGTACACAGCTTCATTACTTGAGTAAAAGTACAGATACCCTTTGCTAAATTTTACTCAAGTACAAGTAAAAGTACAACAGTCGGATGTCTACTTAAGTAAAAGTACTGAAGTACTTGTTTTTAAAAGTACTTGAGTATCAAGAGTACAAGAGTAGCCTACATTTTTTAAATATTGCATTACTACTGCCACAGTGCTTACATTTATGTACAGAAACGTCCTACATGGAGTTATGGAAAATGTTAATGTTAATACCTTGGAGAATGTAAAAAGGCATTGAAAGTAAAATCAAGTCATTTTTATCTTTTTACCATGTTGCGGATGGGCAGTATTTCTAATACATGTATATAAAATACGTATTTCAAATACAAAATACTATTTTGTAATTGAAACACTTGAAGCGAACACTATCATTAACTTGTTCAGAAAATTGAATAGTCTGGCGAGGTGGGGCCACAGGTTGGCACATTCCCGGGATGGACCTGCTGCGTCTTCATCCATTGTTTTATTCCATGGTTTCGTCTCTTATCTAAATCTGACCATGGAGTTGACTTTGGCGGAAAGCTGAAGGTGATTGCTGATAGGCTGTCCCAATCAGTGGTGCCTGCACAATCCAATCACGTTTGAGAGGGAAACAACAAATTGAGGGTTTCCCAGATTTTTCTTTTTTCCTTTATTTTTATAAGAAGTAACGGGTACTCACGGTTATAATGTAGTGGAGTAAAGAGTACAATATTTGCCTCTCAAATGTACTTGAGTAAAGTCATGAGTAGGGGAGTCCGGGGCTGGTTGTCTCACGGGTTGGTTGTCACATTGCTTATTCCAGTGGCGCTGTGGTAAAATTTTGATATCAAACTGTTACCCTTTGATAGCTTACACATTTGCACTAGAAATTTTGCTGAGCAGACACACAGCATTGAGGTGAGGAGACAATTTTTAAATTTCATGGGTCAGAGTAAATTTTCATGTTGGTGTTGTTTTTGTATTGAGAGCTTGTAGGATATTAGTAATTCAAAAACAAAAAAGCCAAAGGTAGTAGCTTTATTTTGAGCCATATTTTAGCTATCAAGTTAAAGCCATGTGGCAGCTAGGTTAACATCTTTGTCAAGAGGTCAGTTGGGGATGCTTGTCACATAGCTCATGGGGGGTTGTCACATGTGTTTGTTGTCACTGTGACACAGTTGTCACTGTGTTTGCAACTTTGTTTGCAACTTACATGATAATAAAGAGGTTTTAGCACTGAAAATGATTTAATTTTATTTCTCAACACAGTAGACAATTCAAGTAACTGATCACCTCATTTAATCACATTGTTTAAACATAAGGGGCATTGATGACAACTATCATAGGGGTGGTATTCATATTAAAACTTATTTGCAGTTTCTAGCTTAAAAAACTAAAAAGCTACACATCATTTTTTAAGATCCCATTTTATCACTGAAATCCCATTGAAACTCTATAACCCCATACCCTGTGACAACCAACCCCGTGATGGGGTTGATTGTCACATTGTGTCAGAGTGTCTTTGATGGTTAATTGCTCCCTGTTACAATACATTCTAAAAGTAAAAATTATACACATTTAAAGCCAAGACCCCAAGCTTTCATTTCATGTAGGAATTACTGCTGAAAGAGTTTTTGAAGATGAGCAATTCATGCACGAGTATAAATTGTGACAACCTACCCCGGTCTCCCCTACTCCCCAAAAATGATACTCGCTGTCCCCCAGTTCCCTCTCTCTCTCCTTTTCCCTCCCTCTACCTCTCCCTCTCTCTTTCTCCGCATGATGAGGGCGGTAGGCGGGGTTCGGAGGATGCTCGTGGCGTAGTGGGCTAGTGGGACACGAGAGCGCACGAGAGGGAGAGAGAGAGAGAGAGAGAAAGGAGGAGGAGGAGGCGCGTGTGTGAAGAGCAACAGGGCGAGGCTGCGTGTGTATGTGTGTGAGTGTGTGTGTGTCTGTGTGCGCCGTGGTGCATGTGTGTCGGGCGAGACATCATCACAGAGATTCCAAACATGTAGATGCCCGAACGGACAGCGCGCGCGGATGACACCATGCTGAGCCCAAAGATACGACAGACGCGGAGAGGTGAGTCCCGGATCTCCGCCACTCCCGGTGCCCAGTCCACCTCGTGCTGTGACGGCTGGGCGACTGCAGCCTCGCGGCGTCGAGCTGACGAGCCGGTAGCGGACGTGTAATGGCAGCTCCGCGCGTGGGGAGAAACGCCCTCCTCTTCGCCGCCGGCCGGCCGATGCTGTGCGTGAGCAGACAGATATAGGCTACGGTAATGAGGTCTGCCTCGAGCACCTGCCGGTTTTTTGTTTGTTTTTTGTTTTGCGAGAATGACATTCGTGTGTATGAAATATTTCGCCGCTAAGCAGTCCAAAGCAGACATGTTAACCGGATACGTGAGATGTGCAGATTGAGTTTAAGTCGTTAGGCGGGTGCTGCAGGTGCGTAATGTTAAATGCTACATAACGATGTTGGGCTCGAGTGTCATATCCGGTTATCATTCCTAGCCGTGATGAGCTGTCATGACCGGTTAAGCCCCACCGTCAGCAACGAAAAGATGGCCTCGCG
>NC_063206.1:4609263-4614263 GCF_017589495.1 Alosa alosa | reverse complement strand
GAGATGGAGGAGTTCTTCTCCACGCTCGGAGAGCTCACTCAGCCGGGCAAAATATAACACACACACACACACACACACACACATACACACACACACACACACACACACACACACACACATATATACATAAGACACATACAGTACAAACACACACACACACACACACACACACACACACCCTCAGGTCTAGCTTGCAGTGACTGAGATTGACACAGACATGAATGTTGTTGAGAATGTAACTTCATCTCTGATGTCACGGGTCAGCTGATGCCCATCCCCGCATCAGACATCCTTATATGGAGGATGGAGGGCTGGACCAGTGATGACTGACAGGTGATGCAGTATCCCTTAGCCCCACCCCCTTGGAGTAGCCTGACACACACACACACACACACACACACACACACAGACACACACACACACACACATATGAGACCTGTATGAAACCATACACACACACACACAAACTTCCTCACACAGACACACACACACACACTCCCTCTCTCTCTCTCACTTGCACACACACACACACACATGAGACCTATATGAAACCAAAGCATGATGACCCTCCCACAACCATGAGTCCCCCCAAGGTGGGTTGCCAATGGAAACAGCTCTCCTGGCCCTCCTGTTGTGCCTTTCTAGCTGAACCCTCAACTCTGACCCCGTTACCATGGTTTCCTCTGACCTGCAGACCTCCAGCCATGACATGATGAGACCGTGACCTCTATGACCTCAGTGTTCTAAGGCTCCTCATTGGCTGGTTGTGTGTGTTTTGTGTGTGTGTGAGTGTGTGTGTGTGTTCAAAACCCAGGAACCTCAGCCAGCCATCTAGGCACGAGCAGCCTCCTATTGTGTGTGTGAGTGTGTGTGTGTGCGTGCATGTTAACTGGCTTATAACTGGGTTACACACACACACACACACACACCTCATGACTGACACGATGGTCATACGCATACATACTGAGAGGGCCCAAACAATCCTGCCCTCTTCTGTGATGTCACAAGGGACTTTGATCTGAAACCAGGACTGAAAGTGAACATCGTCCGATGACCTCAAAGGAGCATGGGCTGGTCATCTATGCCGTTTGTTCTTGTTAAAGGGGCGTGGGCTGGCTGAGAGCAGAAGTGGTGTGACAAGCACGGGAGGACTGGCACTACCAAGACTGTGATGTCAGAGCAGCACACAATTGTCGTGCGTGTGTGTGTGTGTGTGTGTCAAGCGAAACCTTTGAAGTCTTTAAACGGTCCCCTTTCTTTAGAATGTGAATGTGGCAGTAGAATGTGAGTGGCCTTGTCGTAGTGAATGTTGTGTGTTTCTGTCTGTGAGACATCCGTGTCGTGACCAGACTGACCAGTGCATCGCTACAGAAGACGACGTCTGTTTGTGCTTGATCTCCATGACGACTGAAGATGTGAGCGTTCCCTCCGCCGCGCTCTCCGTTCCCCCAGGAGGTTGCTAGCGGTTACGCTTGTGTATTATTTAGATGCAGAGTAAACATGTAAACAAGTCACCAGGCCAGACGGAGGGTAAAGAGGTAAACAAGTCTGTGCCGTGTGTCCTTTAGCAGAAGACAATTAAAGTTTGAAATTGAAAGTGGAATTGAAAACAATTAAACTTTGTAGCTTAATCAGACTGATCTTTTTGATCTTTTTTATCATTCACCTGGAAACAGTCAGTTTGGTCTTCCCTGTAAAAAAGAGTGAACGTCTGTTGTCTCTTCCGTTTGACCAGAAGAGTTTATTGGTTTAAACAAATTAATTAACTTGTCTTACCCAAAAATAGTTTGTTGGTCTAAAAGAGTTAGTTTATTATGCTCCTTTAACCAAGAGTCAACAGTTTCTGAACCAGAATACTGTGTGTGTGTGTGTGTGAAGAACAAGACTGCAGGCAGACTTCATGCTCAGTTGTTTATTCCACGGTGCGGATGAACACTGCTAATGACCTGTTCTAAAGCATCACACACGGTTCCAAGCATTCTCAGATGGTACTAAAGCATGTCACACGGTTCCAAGTGTTCTCAGATGGTTCCTAAGCATGTCACACGGTTCCAAGCATTCTCAGATGGTTCTAAAGCATGTCACACGGTTCCAAGTGTTCTCAGATGGTTCTAAAGCATGTCACACAGTTCCAAGTGTTCTCAGATGGTTCTAAAGGTCATCGAATGCAGCGACCAGTACTGGCCTCACACACACACACACACACATCTGTACAGTTTCTCTTATGTTCCCTTTCACACACACACCTCACAGACACTCAAACGATCTTGACCGTGAGGACCACCTTCTAATCTGGGCGTTACTGCATCGCACTGCATTCCAAAGAAACGCATTAAAATAATAAGCTCATAAATAAATAAATAAATAAACAAATATAGCGTAATGTAGAATAGACAAGACATGCAGCACCTCATCACACACACACACACACATGTGCAGCACCTCAAATCTCTCTCTCACACACACATGTGTGCAGCACCTCAAATCTCTCTCTCACACACACATGTGTGCAGCACCTCAAATCTCTCTCACACACACACACACAAACACACGTGTGAACCACCTCAAATCTCTCGCACACACACACACACACACGTGTGCAGCACCTCATCTCACACACACACACACATGCAGCACCTCATCTCTCTCACACTCATACACACATGTGTGCAGCACCTCTGGGAGCTGTGAAGGAAGAGCAGGAGCAGGATAAAGAGTGCACACACACACACACGCACACACACATACACGTATACATACGCACAAAGACATACACACACATATGTATGACACATCAAGCTCAGCTCTACTACACACACACACACACACACACTCTTTCAGACCCGGCACTCTTCCTGCATGACAGAATAATACTCAAGGCTGCTGGAGTGGATGTGGCATGTTTGGAGAGACGCTCATGGCACAGGATAGACACACACACGCGCACGCACACACACGCACACACAAACACACGTACTTGCACGCACACACACACATACTCACACGCACACACACACACACACATGTACTTGCACGCACACACACATACTCGCACGCACACATACACACACACACACGTACTCACACGCACACATACACACACATACATAAACACACAACACACACACACACACAGTCGATTGTGAATAAAAAAAGCAGCATTGAAAGGTGAGAACATAAAGCTGTATAAAAATAATCCCCCTCAGACTCAGCTCTGGTTTAGAAACGCAAGACCATGATCAGTTAACCATGACTCTTTAACACACACACACACACACACACACACCGATAGAACTTAAAGCCTGTATCATCCTCTAGAGATCTGATCTATGAAAATTGCAGACCACCTTCAGAAAGACAAGTCCACCTTCAGAACATTAAGACCACCTTAAGAAGGAGCAGTCCACCTTAAAATCAGTCCACCTTAAACTCCTCTAGTTCAGATGGCCAATCACTGTACATTACACAATGCTCATAGAAATGACATCAAATCAAACCAAAGTAAATAAATAATAATAAAAAAAAATATTAATTAATTACATGAAATCATTCTAAATCAAAATAGGAAAGCCTCCTGGGTGTGGCCTGTGTGGGCGGGGCTTGTGGAGCTGGGAGTGGTCATCTGCAGCAGCCGAGCGGCCCCAGCGCCGCCTCCAGACTGCTGTCCGTGTCAGAGGTCATGGTAGGGTCAGAGGTCAATGGTAGGGACATGGAGGACACATCGCTCTGACGCACGCACGAGGGACGCTGAGGAGAGCTTGGTCACGGCTGCGTTTACTACACACACACACACACTTCAGCAGCAGTTCAAAAAATTTGTCGTGTGTGTGTGTGTTAATGCTGACCTAGAGGAGACGGCTGGGTGGATGTGTGTGTGTGTGTGCGTGTGTGTGTGTGTGTGTGTTAATTCTGACCTAGAGGAGAAGGCTGTCCACGTATGACTCCATTCTTCACTCTCTCGTCCCAGTCCAGCACCTCTTTATAGATCAACTCTGAGAGAGGAGGGTACAGAGTGAGATACACACACACAACTTTACACATGTACACACGTACACACGTACACACACACACACACACACACACACACACACGTACACGTACACACACACAAACACATTCTATTACACATGTGTATACACACACGCACACACACACTCATTCCCCTACATATGTATACAGACACACACACACACACACACACACTCATACCTTTCCACTCATCCACTGTGTGATCTCTCTGGTCCAGCTGTTTGTCAATGATCTGCGGAGGAGGCTAAAGACAGAAAGAAAGAGAGAGAGAGATCTATCTGTTTCTGTTTATGAACTATGACATCAAATAAATGCCTACTGTACTAGCTATGACAAGGAGACAATACCTATGCCTAGCAAACAGTGTTGACAGAGAGTCTCAGGTCTATTTATTCTTAAACTAAGTACAATGGAGAACTTGACAGAAACCACTATTTTAATCTTCAGCAATGTGTAGTAGCATGTTTACAAAGCTAATTATATTATCTTGTTATCCTGTCAACGCTTGTTATGTTATAATGTTTAATCATAAAAGTAACTAGCAATCAATATGTGTGTGTGTGTGTGTGTGTGTGTGTGTGTGTGTGTGTGTGTGTCAGAGTTTCCACTAGAAAAAAATGGTGCCGGTCAAAGTGACCGGCAAAGGTTTCGTTTTCCGGACATTTTGATGATATGCCGGTCAAATATCTATTATCGCTTCTTAATTAGTCAAATTGAGGAAAACTGGAGACAGGCTATGTAGCTTAAAGAATGACATAATCAGGCTCTATAGAATGCAAAATGTTCATTAGCCTAACTTAAACATGCCTAACAAGATCTAGCCAGTATCTTTTCATGGACAGCAAGAGTCCGCTTCGTTCGTTGTTTTAAAACTCACGTTGTTTGTTGCTGCCCGTTATTCCAGTGGTGACTGTTTAATTTGCACAGATCGCACACACAAGAATGAGTGCTCACACCACTACCCCTAATGC
>NC_063206.1:4579263-4601763 GCF_017589495.1 Alosa alosa | reverse complement strand
CCGGGCGCATCGTCACACACAGACCATCGACCAACCGGAGCCGGGAGGCTCGTGCGAGCGCTGATGCTGTAGGCTCCGGTTCCAACAACAATGCGCCATTTGAGAACTGACAAATGTAAGGAAACGTGCAGTTACGGCCGGATAAATAGTTTGACCCAATTTCTCAATTACAACGACGGCAGCATACATTAATCCGAGCAAAAATCAATCCATATGACAAAACACCTCCCCCACGCGCAAACAATGCCGTGGTTTGGGACAGCGCGAGCCCAGCCTACCTCAGGAGAATGGAGCGGAGATTATTCCTGCCTGTCACGGAAGGATCCGATCCTCTCGAGGAAACAATAATCGTGTTTTAAGGCTGTTAGTTTTCGCCGCTTCGGCTGATCGCGTCCAGAAACATGACCTCACCGACTTCATGCGCTTCCGTCCACAGCCACAGTCGGTGGATCCGAGCTCACGGCACACGACATAGCCCTACGTCACACACAGCCCACTCACTTCCGTGCCCCCTCCTCACCGCACCCAATATCTATCTATCTATCTAGCCTATCTATCTATTTATCTATTTGTCTGTCTGTCTGTGTCTATACATCTAGGCCTATCTGAAGGCCATGTGGACTTCTCTCTCAGTAGATGAAGCCAGATGAATGAATGTAGTTTACACTGGTGGATGTGTGTGGTTTAGTTTACACTGGTGGATGTGTGCAGTTTACTTTGCGCTGATTGCAGTTTAGTTTGTACTAGTACATTAGTTAATGGATGTGTGTGGTTTGGTTTTCACTGATGTGTGCAGTGTAGTTTACACTGGTGGATGTGTGTGGTTTACAGTAGTTTGCGCTGATTGTTGTGTGTGGTTTAGTTTACACTGGTGAATGTGTGGAGTTTAGTTTGCGCTGTTGGTAAAAATATTATATACCAAAGTGAAATATGAGATCCAGTCACGTAGAAGTACAAATCAAGATGCAAGGTTTATTAGGCTGTATACAGGAGAGAGGCACACCCGTAGCACAGCGTACTCCAGAATATGCGTCTGTGACTTGACACAGAATCATCCAGGGTTTAAGTACCAGACAGTAAAGAATAGATAATCATACAGTGACTGTGGCAACGCCAGGAGACATTCAGTCTACCTTAATCAATGACGAAAATGACTGTTGACGCAGAATAGACAACAACAAGGGATATCCACTCTGGCGCCTTACATTATCATGTTTAAAAGAACAGTACAGATATCACACAGGGTCATGGTGCAGACGTAGAATCATACTTTTAGTGTCAAAGTGACCCACTAGTGAGACATGCAGAACATTAAACCACATACTGAATATTGGGCCCAATGCTGCACATTAAACCAACATATTAAAGTATTGGACATAATGTTCAATTCCATTTTCTCTCAGCGCTGATCAGAATCAGCGTTATTGGGCATAGTTTGCGTAAACAAACAAGGAATTTGACTCCGGTTAATCTTTGCTCTCAAAGTACAACACTCACTTAACATATAAAGAATAAAAACAGAAAGGCCAGTAGGAAATATAACAAATATTTTAATAGAAGATATATATGTCATTATCATTGATAATCCACATTGATTAGCATTCATAATCCACTACAAATCTATGATGCAGCTCAGTCCACATCATGTGAGCATGCCTACCACTGTGGTCTCAGCTCATGGACACTGCAGACCTGTTATAGCCCCTAGTGAAGCAACACTTCATAATCAGTAACCAGAAGTTGTGTGCCTTGCCTTTTTTTTTACCTTTGGTGTGCCTTATCCTCTGTTTTACACTAATGGATGTGTGTGGTGGTTTAGTTTACACTGGTGGATGTGAATTGTGCAGTTGCATTGTCCTGGTTCCTCTGGATGAGTCTATGAAGGGTCTATTACACCTGTTTCAGGCAAATAAATATATTTGTACATTGCAGGTCAAATTAAGACACATTGTCAAAAGGAGAAGCCTACATCAGAAATACAGTTAATACGCAGTAATAATGGAATAATAATAATAATAACTAAGGGATAACGGCTGCCGAGGTGTCCTGTTATACGGAATTAATGGACGAGGGCGAGAGGCAAAGAACTCCCCGACGCACAGCGGAGCCTCCGCCCGAGTCCATTAATTCCGTATAACAGGGACACCTCAAGGCCGCTATCCCTCTTATCGCCTGGTTGCCACTATAGGCAATAGTCATGCCTTTAACACGCAAAGGAAACACGTGGTTCCGTTTACAGTAAAAAGAAGCCGACTTGTACAACTTTCTTTGGCCCTAGAACAGCGATAGCATGAACAGTTAGCTTGTTCACAGTTGATTCCATGCACTCTACAAGAAAGGGCAGAGCAGGCTGTACTTCCTGAGGAGGCTGTGGTCCTTCAATGTCTGCAGTAAGCTCCTCAGGACGTTTTACCAGTCTGTTGTTGCCTGCGTCCTCCTCTATGCTTTTTTTTAAGGGGCAGCCGTGGCCTACTGGTTAGTGCTTCGTACTTGTAACCGGAGGGTTGCCGGTTCGAACTCCGACCAGACGACTGAGCAACGGCTGAGTTAGGTGCCCTTGAGCAAGGCACCTGAGCGCCGCTGTTGTTGCTGCGCCGGGATTAGTGTGTGCTTCACCTCACTGTGTGCTGAGTGTGTTTCACTAATTCACGGATTGGGATAAATGCAGAGACCTTTATTCTTGCACTGTTGGACTTACTTATGTGCATCATCACCATGACACTGATACCTTAAGAAACCTTACCACCTTACCTTATGCTACAGGCTCAGTCCCTGCCCTATCACTGCAAGCGCCTCATGCTTGATCATCCTTAAGCACACAATGTGGATATTTGGGGGCCAAGCAGCGAAGCTGCGAAGGCACCCATTGTGTTTCTAGCTTTTCCTATTATTATTACACATCTTTCCTCTGCCATTGAAGTCTATGGCAGCCCATAGAACCGTCTGGTGAAAAGTTGTGAAATTTGGCACACTAATTAGGCTGTGTCCCAGAATTAATTTCACCAAGTTTCGAGTCCGCACCACGAGCGCTCTAGCGCCACCAACAGGCCAAATTTGGACATGCGTTCATGCATGTAACTTCTGACCCGTTGGCCCGATTTTGAAAAATGAGGTACCATTGGAATCCTTGGACCAGGCCGAGTTCAACGCACCCTATGACGTCATTTTTTGCCATGATGGATTTTCCACCATATTGGATTTTAGTGAAAGTGAAACAAATTTTTCACAGGTCACAAATTTTGTCCGATCGTCACCAAAATTGACATACATGATCTTCAGACCAAGCCTAACAAAAGTTGTGGTGTTTTGTCTTCGGAACTTAAACCGTTCACCCGTAATATCCAATTGAAACTCGCGGCGAAGCCGCCAAACAGGAAGTGAGCTCATATCTCAGCAACCCATTCATCTATCATAACCAAACTAAGTACATGGACTCAGGACCCAATCAGGGGGACGCTCAAGAAATTTGGTGACCTTTGACCTCTAGGGGGCGCTGTAATTAAGAAACATGCCTTTTGGCCTGTAGCAGCAGTTGTGCTTAGAATTAAAACGCACTAGTGGTGTCTGGTACTACTGTTGAAGGTCCTTAGGTCAACCCAAGCCAACTTGTGATGTCATCATAATTGATTCGGCCGCCATATTGGATTTAATCAAAAACACGTACAAATTTTCGCAGGTCACAAATTTCAGTGGATCCTCACCAAAATTGGCAGAGACAATCTTCAGATCATGCCTTATCAGTGCATCACTTTTTGGAACAATTGACAAAAGCATTCGCCCGTAACAGCCAATCAAAATTGGTGACGAAGCCGCCAAACAGGAAGTGAGCTCATATCTCAGCAACCCTGCCATGTATCATAACCAAACTTACTACATATATTCATGACCCCATTAAGAAGACGCTCAAAAAATGTTGTGACCTTTGACCCGTAGGGGGTGCTGCAATTAGCAATATTGCATTTTGATGTCTAGTTGCTGATGTGTTTTATCAATCTTTTAGTTTTTGATGTGAAACTGATGACAACATGTTCCATCCAGTTAATTCTAATGCGTGCGTGCAAGAGCAGGGCAGGGCAGGACGGGGTGGGACGGGCTGGGGTGATTAGGTGGGGGACGGGCTGGCTGGCGGAGGCAGTGGCGGTGGCAATACTCAGCCTTGTTTCAGCCCTGTTGATCCCGGGTGTCTGCTGAGTTCCATCTTGTCGCCGTGGCTACTCCGGCCTATTCTGCTTGGCCCCCTCATTGCTGCTTGCAGCTATATTTGATTTAGTTTTTTTTGGTATATTTAGTATTTTAGTATTTTTTTTAATCTTCTACTGTCTCTATTGTGCAGTGGAGGTTTTTTATATTTATATACTTATATTACTTTTTCTGCTGTAGGTGCATGTTGTGTGTGATGTCTGTATTGAGACTTTGAATTTATCCTTGGGGATCAATAAAGTATCTATCTATCTATCTATCATTATGTTTATTTGTTAAGCAGAAGAGCCTGATCAGCTGGAGACTTCGCTCACTGCCTTGCACAACAGACAGACTGAGGAAGTCATTTGTCCCCAGGGCCATTGAACTGTTCTATGCTTCACTTAAGGGAAGAGGAGAGATAGACTTCTCTGCATAGTCTGTCTGCTTCTTCACCCCCTCCATGTTTGGATACTGTCTGTCCACTAGCCACTTTTTACCACTGTCTTTCTGCCTCACTGTTTGCGTGCTATATTAGCACATTAGCACATATGCATAACCCCTCCCTCCATGCCATAGCCGAACTGTGGCCACACTTATAGCTTTTCTTAAAATAGTTATATATATAGACTTATTCTTGCACTGTTGGACTTACTCATTTGCACTATCACCATTGCACTATCACCGTGACACTCACACAGAGCACCTTACCTTACCTTACTATGCACAGAGAATCACAGGCTCAGTCCCTGCCTCAGTCATTGCAAGCGCCTCTTGATTGATTAATCAGCACTATGTGGATACTGTTTTTAGAATTGATTTAGATTAAGTGTTAGTTAGTATAATTTGTATTTTAGTATATTCTTTATCTGAGGATCAATAAAGTATCTATCTATCTATCTATCTATCTATCTATATTCATATATTTCTCCTAATCGCTCCTCCACTGTGATTAGGAGAAAAATAAAACCACAATTATGGATGATTGAACAGATTAAAATAAGATGGGACAATAAGATAAGATGGAATAGAATAAAATAACAATGAAAGAGCAGAAATTAAAAGTTAAACTTGACCAAAAACAAAACAAAAACATGAACCTTGAACACACACACAAGGCTAGCCAAATAAAGAACAGCTGTAGACCAAGGTCAAGTCTGTGTGTGTATGTGTGTGTGTGTGTGTGTGCGCGCAGGGGGTGGAGAGTCCACACCTATCACAGGTCACAGTAGTCTGACTACCGGTCAGAGAGACACACCCGTTTTCTTTCACACTATTAGAATATAACGTAAACATCTCAACACCTGTCAAAATCATCGTGCACACTGTCTTAACCAACTGTGCCAAGTAACGTGTGATGACAGAAGGCTTAATGAAGTCAGAAGTTGATTGGCGACCCAGCCCCCGCTTCATGGCTCCCTTCAAAGCCACACACACACACACACACACACACTTGCGGGCGCGAGTAATCCTATTTGCGGTTTTACCGCCATGTGCTAAGAATAGTGTTAAATTAGTGGAGTTGACAGAAACGGGCTCGCTACGAGCACAGGTTGTAACACTGCGACACTTCAGGGCGGACGGGTCGCGCGGATTGTGTACAGTTGAAAGCGCGTCGTGGAGACGGAAGGCTACTTGGCGACAAAGCAACCGAGAAACATGCGGTGAGCTGGCGGACCACCTCATAACCAGGACCAGTCCGACGTTTTAGGGAAATAGTTTCTGCGGACAGCGAATGCCCGAAGGTAAAGACACCTCTAAGTGAGTTCTAAAATAGCTGTCTTAGAGAAGAGATTATTAGTCTCTCTGCCTGGTGACGTTGTGCCTTACTCTTACACACTTAAACAAGTGTTTTGCCGTGTATTAATCCGTAGTCTACAAATGCTTTGCTAAACTGCATCGGGTGAATGTGATTTCTGGTCATGTTGTAGGCTATAGGGGCCTCAGCCAGCTCATCAGACTCTAATTCAATTGACTGAGCAATCCTCTAGACTAGACTACTGCTCCAGCAGTTCCCAGACTTCCTTTCCCAGGAAAAATGACAAGGACTAGGCTGCAGATCAGATCATGCTGTCCTTGTTGTTCTGCACATCACATGACCTGCCGTCGTTGCCTTGCGTGACTGTTGATGTTTTCTGGTACATACAGTGCCTGCAACAAGTATTCACCTCCTTGGATATTTCCTCTTTTATTGCCTTTATAAATGGAATCATGGTCAATAAGCTTGTTTTTTGACCAAAATTTACATTTTTCTTTAATTTCAAAGTGAAAGCAGATTTCTCTAAAGTAATGGTCATTAATAAAAAAAAAAAGTGGTTGCATAAATATTCACCCCTCCTTTCAGTGACTGACCTAATTCAACAGTGGTCCAGCCAGTTGGTGCTAGTATAGTTTCATGGGGATTGTGTGAGTGCAGTGATTATGTATAGTATAGTAGTATAAAGGTTCTGTGGGGAAGGTCCTGTCTCTGGCTAATCAGTACTCCTGGCTACGATTCCACCATGAAGACAAAAGAACACTCTAAGTCACTCAGAGAAAAGGTTATTGAAAAGCATAATAGCATTATTGCCTAGCGTTATTGAAAAGCATAAGTTAAAGGATGGATACAAACATTGTTCAAGTTACTGAACACTAAACATGCTCTGGAGATTAGTGCAACCCACCATTAAAGGAGAATTCTGGTCCTGTTTCACACAGATCACTGGCCCTGTTTCACACAAATCTCTGGTCCTGTTTCACACAGATCTCTGGTTCTCCTGGTCTCCGAGTGCTGACAATGTTACCCAGCAGTGTTACCCAGCAATGTTACCCAGCAGAGTTACCCAGCAATGTTACCCAGCAGAGTTACCCAGCAATGTTACCCAGTCAGTGTTACACAGCAGTGTTACCCAGCAGTGTTACCCAGCAATATTACCCAGCAATGTTACCCAGTAGAGTTACCCAGCAATGTTACCCAGTCAATGTTACACAACAGTGTTACCCAGCAATATTACCCAGCAATGTTACCCAGCAGAGTTACCCAGCAATGTTAGCCAGCAATGTTACCCAGTCAGTGTTACACAGCAGTGTTACCCAGCAGAGTTACCCAGCAATGTTACCCAGTCAATGTTACACAGCAGTGTTACCCAGCAATGTTACCCAGCAATGTTACCCAGCAGTGTTACCCAGCAATGTTACCCAGCAATGTTACCCAGTCAATGTTACACAGCAGTGTTAAACGTTCCACATACTCGACGCACCCGACCGGTAGCGCGACAATGTGACGTCACAGAAGCGCCGTAACCATACATACTTTCCAGCCGTCGTGGTCACGACACTGGTTACAATATTCTCCTGAACAGAGGTGTCGCTGTTGTGAAAAGATTAACGCTAACTACGTTACACAGCAGAAGAAGCTGCATTAAGAAACACTAGTAGCAGAGAATGTAAACGGGCTCTGCTATTATCTAGCCTCTGTGATGGTACTTCAGACTTTGGTTGCTACTATTCACAACTACCACCATCATTATCATCTAGTTTCCAAGGTGTGCACACAGGTAGATAGATAGATGGATATATAGATAGATACTTTAGTCATCCCGAGGTAAATTTTAATAATTTAAACAGTTTAGTTAGCTGGCTAGCTAGCTAGCAGCTGGCTGAGTTTGTGTAATTTCCTGAAGTGGAAAGAGATTTTGTTCAGGCCTTAATAGATATCCTTTCTTTGAAAATAAATAGTTTCTATTCTTTCCTCTTAATTCCATGTGTTGCAACTCTCGCTGGTAACTTTGTTAACTTATCCAGCAAACTATTAAAAATTCACGACTGTAACAAAACACTGCAACTCTCGCTTGCCCTCGAACTAGTCCATCTTCCTGTTTCCGCTTTGTCGCGCTTCGTCTGAAAAAATGAGTGGTGCGCTACCTCGCGCTACCTGGCTAAAATCCTGGCGCCAGCAAGATCGTCATTTTGGCGCCACGATTGTCGGCGCTACCGGTCGGTAAAGGCCGAGTATGTAGAAGCCCTTACCCAGCAGTGTTACCCAGCAATGTTACCCAGCAGTGTTACCCAGCAATGTTACCCATCTTCAGTTGCTGCAGCCAGGCAGCTTCAGTGTCACACTCTGGGGCATAGTCATAGTTTTCATAATAATCATAAACGTGATAATATTTTCTTTGGTACCGACACTCTGACCTTGAGAAACAGTGATTTGTGTGAAAGGGAATCCTGCTTTAAGCATAACAAGGAATATGGCAAACGTGCAACATACAGTAACTCTGAAGGAGGCCACCAAGGCACCTCAACAACTCTGAAGGAGGCCACCAAGGCACCTCAACAACTCTGAAGGAGGCCACAAGGAACCTAGAACAACTCTGAAGGAGGCCACCAAGGAACCTAGAACAACTCTGAAGGAGGCCACCAAGGCACCTCAACAACTCTGAAGGAGGCCACAAGGAACCTAGAACAACTCTGAAGGAGGCCACCAAGGAACCTAGAACAACTCTGAAGGAGGCCACCAAGGCACCTACTCAGAAGGAGTTAAAAGCTTCAGCAGCTGAGATGGGATAGACTATGCATACAACAGCTATTCTGTATTCTGAACGGGTTCTTCACCTGTCAATCAGCATTTTTTCCAAAGAAAAATGGAGTAAAATATCCAGATGCAATATCCAGATGTGTGATTGAGACATGTCCACACAGACTCCAAGCTGTAACTGTGGCCAAAGGTGCATCTACTAAATCATTTACATTATGTTTATGTATACAGAATATTTATGCAAACACTTATTTGACATTATATATTTTTAATTAATTGACATTACATTCTTGTAAATTAAAAGCCAAATTATATTGACCATGATTCCATTTATAAAAGCAATAAAAGAGGAAATGTCCAAGGGGTGAATAGTTTTTATAAAAGCAATAAAAGAGGAAATGTCCAAGGGGTGAATAGTTTTTATAGGCACTGTATTGCTGTTCTTAGCATGTTTTTGCCCTGGTGTGTGTGTGTGTGTGTGTGTGTGTGTGTGTGTTACTAGTTTAACATAAGTAATGCAAAAGCATACGCTTAAGGCACAAATATCAGTGTGAGTGGTCAGTACACACACACACACACACACACACACAGCACAGACTCCCTCTCCTGCTGCTCTTCCTCCTCTCCTCTCCATCCTACTCTCTTTCTCTCCTCCTCCTATCTTCCTCTTCTCTTCCTCTCCTCCTACTCCTCTCCTCCTCATCCTCTCTTACCTTCCTCTCCTCCTCCTATCTTCCTCTTCTCTACTCCTCTCTTCTTCTCCTCCTACTCCTCTCCTCCTCATCCTCTCTTACCTTCCTCTCTTTCTCTCCTCCTCCTATCTTCCTCTTCTCTACTCCTCTCTTCCTCTCCTCCTTCTCCTCTCCTCATCCTCTCTTACTTTCCTCTCTTTCTCTCCTCTTTTTCTCTTCTTCATCCTCTTCCTCTCCTCCTACTCCTCTCCTCCTCATCCTCTCTTACCTTCCTCATCTTGACCTTCATCATGTACACACTGTTGCTCAAAACCTAACGCTCTTTTGTCTTTCATAGGCTTTATGTATTTCCATACAAGAGTGAAAGTTACGGTATCTACAGAGAGAAGTTGAAATACACAGTAAAAATGCAAGCAATATTGAAACCAAAAAATAGTGATTTTTCCCAAATAATTTACTGCTGTGAATACAGTATTTTACAGCCAACAAGCTCAAAGCAAAGCAAAATACAATGACCACCAGATGTACATGGAGTTCTGAAAAAGCTGATTTTGCCTAAGACGGAAATGACTGACTACTATCAAATTAGGCTACTTTGCTTTTTCCAAAGAAAAGTCTCTGTGTGTGTGTGGGTGGGAAGTCATAGGTCTATAGAAAAAGTTATTGAGCTAATGGTAACAAACAAAAGTATAGTAAAAAAAGTTTTACTGTACATAAAGTCGACTTTTTGTAGAACATTCCTTTCAAAGTATCTGCATTGGTTCTAAAATCCTCTAGGGCCAGATTGAAAGGGTCCATACCTACATATAGAGTATCTATTCATAAGGCAATGACTGGATGGTGTTCCGTAAAGTAATGAGTGTTTACACATGTGAAGAGAGAGAGTGAAGCACTGGTGATTTACAGTTTTTTACAATTGTTTACACACATTTTCAAAACTCTGTGTCTATTTTTTAAAACTCCACACACAAAACCCACAATTGCTCACACAAAATGCAAAATGCCTCAAATCTCCAGCAAAATGACACACTACATTCAAAATGCTCAAAACCTAACACTCTTCTGTCTTTCACAGGCTTTATGTATTTCCATTCAAGAGTGAAAGTTACTTAAATTGTGTGTGGTGTTTTGCAAAATGTGTTTTAGTCAATTGAAAACTGAGTCAAACACTGAGAATTAGTGTATGGTTTTGCAGATTTGGTGTGGGGTTATGATGTTTGGAAGACATGTTTAGAAAATTGTGTGACAAGCTAAGATTTAGTGTGTAAGCATTTGAAAAAAAAAACTGTAAATAAAGAGTCTGGGGTATAGAATAAATACATATACAGAATAAATAAATGGTAGAAACAGATCTCTGGCTTATAAAACATGAATTATGTGGAATTATAACATCTTATACAACATGAATTATGTGGAATTATAACAGCGGATCTCTGGCATATAAAACATTAATTATTTGGAGTTATAACAGCGGATCTCTATCTTATAAAACATGAATTACGTGGAATTATAACAGTGGATCTCTGGCTTATAAAACATGAATTATCTGGAATTATGATAGATAGATACTTTATTGATCCCCATAACATCTTATAATAACATCTTATCTCTGTCTTATAAAACATGAATTATGTGGAATTATAACAGCGGATCTCTAGTTTATAAAACATAAATTATCTGGAATTATGATAGATAGATACTTTATTGATCCCCATAACATCTTATAATAACATCTTATATCTTCTATCATCTTATGAAACATTAATTATGTGGAATTATAACAACTGATCTTTGTCTTCTAAAACATAAATTATCTGGAATTATAAAAGCTGATCTCTGTCTTACGAAACATGAATTATGTGGAATTATAACAGCTGAAAAAAGATCAACTCTTCTCCTCTCCTCTCAACTCCACCTCCTGTTCTTTTCCCTCTCTCCTCTCCCCCTCTCTCCTCCTCCTCACCCTCACCCTTTTTTCCCCCTCTCCTCCTCCTCCCCCTCCTCTCCCCCTCTATCCTCACTCTCCTGCTCCCCTATCCCTCCTCCCCTCCTCCCTCCTCCTCCTCCCTTTCCTCCTCCCCCTCTCTCCTCCTCCTCCCCTCTCCTCCCTCCCTCCTTTCCTCCCTCTCTCCTCTCCTCCTCCGCAGTTCCAGCGTTATGGATGTGACAATTGGACTCATATTGGTAAACAAAATGCCTTAGAGTGGGGGCAACATTAGTATCAGTGAATTAATTTGCATACATTTTAATGTAACCTCTGTCCTCTGAATACTGAGAAATCCCTCAAATTGCATATAATCAATTTCATCCTAAGAATACAAGCCATTTTATCAGCATTATGGATATGACATGAAATGGACACACTTTTGTGAGAGATTACAGGTTTTCTACAAACTCTGTGAATTTTGAAGGAAACTACCGAAACTATGATATATGTAGCATGAAGGACTTGAATGAACACAAAAAAAGTGTGTTTTGAAACTATGCTATTTTCGTAATGCATTATGTAGGAAAAAACTGGCGCTATGGATGTGACGGTTTCACGCTATGGATGACGCGGTTCTGAACCAGTCCTTCGACAAACTACATAAAACACATAATTAAGTAGTGAATTTTTTGATATGAAACAATTGAAATAGTAATCATGAAAACTAGCAATGAAAGTATTGCTTCCTCAGTGCCCACTAAGATCCACAGGAAGAATCAGGACAACAAGTCATTTAAAATATAAAAGGAATTAATTTTTTTCTTTTACCGTCATCCATTGTGGTCAGTGATTCCCGGGTTACTGAAACACCAGGGAACATGATACTTGGCGGCCACTCCCCTAAATAACTAGCCCTACCTGAAACAAGTTGCACCTAAGATGACAAAAAATATTTATGGTATGTTAGTCTCGAGAGCCCGCATTAACCTAACCCATACCCACTCATATGTGATTTGCACCCATAAAGTACATGCACGCGCACGTGCACACATGCACATGCACACACACGCACGTACACACACATACACACACACACACACACACACACACACACACACACACACACACACGCACGCACAGCATTAACACATACAGACAGGCAAGCACACACACACATAAACACATACAGACAGGCAAGCACACACACACACACACATAAATGCAGACACATAAACACACAAACACAGGCACGCATACGCACATGCGCACATGCACACACACAGACACACACAGACACACAAAAGCAAACTCACATATACACACACTCATTTACATGCACATGAGTTGCAGGAGTAGGAGATGGAGACAAATTGACAAGCGTGATTTATTTTTGCTGAAGAGAATATGCAGGACTGAGAGGCGGTCATATTTTGTACCGCTTATGTGGTACATCTAGTTTATTGCTGCCGTTACTCATGTTACTCTGTGGGTATTAGCTACAGAGGACCTGACACTTCAAATGCTGGCATATCGCGTCATTTAAAATGAAACTGTGTTAAAGGAATTATCCGGAGTAAATGCACTTTAGATCGATTCACGGATGATTGGGAGTACATACGTTGAGTTGACATCCAAATCATGGCATTCGATGTGTTTTGAGAAAGTTCGATGTTACCGTTTTTAGTCAAAAGCTCGTTAGCGTGGAAGTAGGAGAAGGGCATATTATTTCGCCGCTACAAAACGCTATTTTTATACCTTTCTACAGTTCCAAACAACATTGCACTTACGCGGTAGTGAGTAGAGGGTCCCTAAAGCCAAACCGGTATCCCGAGGATGAATTTCATCAAGCCAGTACCTTTCCGAAATGTTGCCATCTTTGCTGTCATCTTTAGGGGAAAGTCTTAGAAGTGTTGTAGTAGGCTTTTGAAATTAACAATTTTTTGTTACAAGAAAAAAAAAACATAGTCCAGTATTTCTTTGAAATTGAAATGAAGTTGTATAGACTGGACTATGTTTTTTTTTTTTTTTTTTTAAACGGCAACGAAATTGTGAATTTCCAGAGCACACTTGGCAAACAACTCCTAAAACCTTTAAGCAGAAATGAACGGCAGGCTGAACAAAGTCAGCCATCTTCACCAGCTAACACGATAATCCAGTTACTGTACAACAACAGTATGACAGTTATGGGAAGATAATCGCTCAGATTTTTCATTTTTATTAGGCCACTTGAAAATAGGCTATGGCTAGGCTAATCACTGGAGGTATTTTAATATTATGTTTGTTTTGCTAATGCTTAGGCGAGGCCGCCCTGTGGTTTTGATCAACCTAATAATCTTTGAAATGTCAATTGTAAACACTAAGGTGAAATGCATTGAAACTGACATGCCACCAGAACAGACGTTTTATCGGCTTTGAGGTATAATAAAGTCTCCAGTCTTGTAAATGTACATAATGTAACATCCATAACGTCACATCCATAACGCACCATTAAAGGTTTTAAAAGTAAGAAAGGGGCACAATTTGGTCATCACACTTTACATTGATATAAATCAGCTTTGCACAGACACTATGGACATTGTCGCGATCAACACTGTATGTGTAGCATAAACTTTTCCTATAAAACGTTTTGATGTGACATGGCCATGGAACTTGCTGACTTAAAACAAAAGCCTTACAAATGTAAGGAGTTGCGCTCTTAAAGGCAAGCTGAGCATAGACATTGCTCTACCATTCCCTTGTCAATGTGGAATTTGTCAAATTATACAATTTGTTTGAACCTTGGGTCCATTTTTCCACTTTTTAAATATGTATAATATTACCATGTGAAAAATGTTGTTTCTGGTATGGTTGCACACCATATTTATGATGTGAAAAGAGTGTCATTCTCCATCAAATTCAATCAGATCAGTTACAAACAATAAAATATAGACCTAAATGAAGATTTTAACAACAGTTCTATTTGCGTATGCACAATTTTTTTCCATGGTAAGGATGACCTTTGCATGGAATTGCCCACTTACTCACTTTTACTCTCACTTTGTCAGAAACTGTCACACACACACACACACACACACACACACGCAGATCGGTCTGCTGTAACTTAGATGTTTGAGTATGTTGTGTGAAAGTTGAGTTAGAGTGTGAATATATATATGTTTGTTTATATTGTGTGAAAGTTGAGTTGGAGTGTGAGTGTATGTGTTTGTTTATATTGTGTGAAAGTTGATTTGGAGTGCGAATATATATGTGTTTGTTTATATTGTGTGAAAGTTGAGTTGGAGTGTGAATATATATATGTGTTTGTTTATATTGTGTGAAAGTTAAGTTGGAGTGTGAATATATATGTGTTTGTTCTGCTGTGTGAAAGTTGAGTTGGAGTGTGAATATATATGTGTTTATTATGCTGTGTGAAAGTTGAGTTGGAGTATTGGGCAGGAGGCTCTCTGTGACTATATGGTGCTGTGTGTGTTGAGGAGTATAGTCAAAGTCCTTTTAGGCAAGTCCCTCCACTCGGCGGCCATATTGCAACGCTTTTTGGGCACTCATCGGGCATCCTATTCCGCAGAAATATGCGTGTGCAAGGCTTCACGACACCAATCTTGTTCCAGCGGCGAGTTCACAACACATGATTGGCACGATGTCTTCACAACACACCATATGATTGGCTCAATGTATTCACATCACACCACATGATTGGCTCAATGTATTCACATGTCAACGTTTTGCCGAGGAAGGGGTGGGATATGTGCAGACATTGGCGTTACAAACTAGCCCCATGCATTTCTATGGAGGATTTTTTGAGTGCTGTGTCTCCTCATTAGAAAGTCTCTGGTATAGTCAGAGACACAACACTCAAAACATCCTCCATAGAGATGTAGTTAGTTTGTAAGGCCAATATGGCGGTTGTCTACACATATCCCACCCTTTCCGTGGCAAAAAAGTCGATATGAGAATACATTGTGCCAATCATGTGGTGTGTTGTGAATACAACTCGGCTCATTGTGTCAAAACTTTACACACAAGCACACAAGACACAACACTGGGAAATAAACCATTCACATCTATGTTGAATTGAAACTCTAATATCAAAACATAACAATCCTTTGTCAAAATGTCACTCTGATGACAAAATGATACACACTTGCATCATATGAATACACTTTCAGATTAGCAGCAACACACTAGTGTACTTAGAAAACACTGCAGTCAGTTAGCATTCTGTGAAGCTCAATGCAACACTTACAGTTTTTGTTATGTTGTTTTTCCAACAAATGTTCCAACAACCAAAAATGAAAGTACTGAAAGGTCACAAATGACATCAACTCAATACTGTACATCACAGTACTATAGTGTACTACAGTACAACTTTACAGTACAGTACAGTAAATGCAGTAACACAAAAATAAAACAAAAATACACTTCTGTAAATACAGAAAAACAGGCTTAGATGTGGTGGACTCTCTGTCCAGCTTCCCTCATTGTGTTGTCCCAATAGTACCATGAAATTTCATTTATGAACGAAGTGTCTTATGTATGAAATAGTGTGTAGTGTGCAGGAGCAAGTGGGTTGCAGAATTGGAACTAAAGTGCAAAGCAGCGCTTTTGTTTAAAGATGCCCTGCCACACGTATTTCATTACTTTGTGGTAATGTCTGAAGTTCTACCACAGACTCTGTAACATTTTTTGTGGAAAACATGCCTTGGTTACCTTGTTTCAAGCCATTCTAGCGTAGTATTAAAAGCCTGCATGAAGACTCAGCTCGATTTGCGCCAGTTCTCTTTAATATTCAACGAGCTAAGCTGCTTGAATCTGATTGGCTAACAGCTAGTAGGTTTCGTCCATAACATGACAGCCGTTATCAACTAATTTTAGCTTCATGGCATGAACAAGTGCTAGCATTGTCCAAATGTGCATAAATAAAACCTGCTAGGCTAACGAGTGCATTAAACCTATATAACATAACGCTTTCTTGAGTTGACAATAACGTTTTAGTTACGGACTGCACTGGGGGGTATTCCAAGTATGTGGTTTAGTGATAAACCTGGGTAAGTTAACTCAGAGTAAGTGGTAAACCTCCTACAACAAGAGCCCCATGGTATTGAATTTCCCATCTGGCTCCTAATTCACCACTCTGCTAGGCGTCCTGCGTCCCCCTGGTGGTCATTTCAGGCTAATGCATGCAAATCTGGCTCCTTACTCACTACTCTGCTAGACCCCCTGGGTCCCCCTGGTGGTCATTTCTCAACCTCATGCTCTCTCTGGCTTGTTTCCTGATGAGCTCATGCAATCATGTGTTGTTAGATGTCAAACAGAAACATGCAGTCAGAGACGGATAGACAGACAGACAGACAGACAGGAAGAGAGTTGTGTGTAATCTAAAGGTTTACGGTTATGAGATGTCAGACAGACAGGCACACACTCAGACAGACAGACAGACAGACAGGTGTGTAGCTGTGGAAGCTATAGTGTGTGTAAAACAGAGGGAGACAGTTGAACTAGACACACAGGGTAGGAGTGGCTTTGAGGAGTCTTTAAACAGTCATTATGGACTCTCTATTATGGTGCCAAAGAGCCTGTGTGTGTGTGTGCGTGTGTGTATGTGTGTGTACGTGCGTGTGTGTGTGTGTACGTGCGTGTGTGTCTGCAGCCATTATGGACTCTAATGGTGCCAAAGAGCCAAGCACCAGCAGATATGCAGACAGGTCAAAGCTAACTAGCCTGCTAACTACAGCATCTTTATTGTGTTTTTATATCCTTACTTATATCCATACTTGATGTTGTTCAATACAGTTTCAATTTGTTTTAGAGCTAAATGACTAGCAGCCAAAGAGCCATATCTACTGACCAGGTAGTGACTAGCAGCAGGCGAAGACCATCTCTGAAGAGTAGTGATGGGCAAATGAAGCTTTAGTGAACCACTAAACCACAGCAGTGTGAAGCTAGCAACACTAATGAAAAAATCCAATATGGCTGCCACATGTAGATTTTTCAACATAAAAGTCCTTACCCAAACCAGTATATGTAACCAAAAATATTGGTTTGCTAAGGACTTTATAAAGAAAAAAATGTATGTGTGGCGACCATCTTTTGCCTTTTCAGCTAGTGTCGCTAGGTTCACACTGCTGTGGTTCAGTGGTTCACCAAAGCTTCATTTGCCCATCACTACTGAAGAGCCATATTAACTGACCAGGTAGTGTAGCTGGTTCTTCACCTGTGGGGCGCTATATGCTAGGTGCATGATTCTCCCTGTTACAAGTTTGTTACCATCAAAATGACTTCAAAGCTGTTATATTAAGGTAATACAACTTGCATGGTGCTGCTTTAAAGGCTATCTAGTGGCATAAACATACCTTAACATACAAAAAACACCTCAACAAACAAAAACACCCCTTAACTAATAAAAACCCCCCAAATGTTGTCTGTCTGTCCAAACATCCCACGTTGGGCATCTGCTTTGGGGCAGCCGTGGCCTACTGGTTAGTGCTTCGGACTTGTAACCGGAGGGTTGCTGGTTCAAACCCCGACCAGTAGGCACGGCTGAAACGCCCTTGAGCAAGACACCTAACCCCTCACTGCTCCCCGAGCGCCGCTGTAGCAGGCAGCTCACTGCACTGGAATTAGTGTGTGCTAATGTGTGCTGTGTGTGTTCACTGTGTGCTGTGTGTGTTCACTAATTCACGGATTGGGATAAATGCAGAGACCAAATTTCCCTCACAGAATCAAAAGAATATATATACTTATACTTAAATAAAAACGAAAACACCCCTTAACCGTACCACATGTTGAAAGCGTTATGCTGAGGCGCTAAGCCAGGCTGTTCTCCCTGCCCTCAAAAAAAGTTTATTGAAGTTCAAACACGGAGCATAGCCTCTCCATCAAGGGTTAGCTGCTTAGCATGCGTATTACTGGAACACCAAAAGGGTGTGTGCTTTACAGTAATAGGAACAAACTGATGCGGACAGGTGAACGCTAGCTAGCCTGCTAACTGCAGAATCTGATGGAGCAGTGATGTGTGTGTGTGTCATGAGTATTTATGTCAGTTCCCATGACTTGGATGTAGATCGGTGCTTATGTGTTTGGATGTGTAGGTGTTATGTGTTAAAGTAGCTTGTGTGTGTGTGTGTGTGTGTGTGATGATCAGGATTGATAAAGGTGTCAAGTTTGGATTAGGCTTGTAACAGGGCCAACAGGAGCAGTTGCCGCATTTAGCATCACATTACATGGTTTCACATTGACCCATGACTCATCACTATTACCAGGTCATGACTCAGCACAATTAACAGGTCATGAGCTCTCCTCATGTCCAATCAGCAAACACAAATGGTCCTCAGTGTTGATTTGGTTTGTTTATTTGTTTCCATATGGATGTCTATGTGTGTACAAATCAGGGACTGAAAACAGAATGATTTTCATTTTGGTTCGTTCTGAGCAAAAACATATTTTTTTGTTCCTGTTCCAGTGTTCCAAAGCCTCTTCTCTAAATGGTAACCGGTTAGAATGCTATAGAAGAACGGTTAATGACATTCCTTTAAAAATGACATTGACTTTACAAATTGCTTCATGACCAGTGGCACAGTACTATTAATAACAGAGCAAATGCAAATGGCTGTTCTCAGTATTGTTTATTTTGTTTGAGTACATGTGGTTATGTGTGTGTGTGTGTGTGTGTGTGTGTGTTTATGCTGGTTGAGGTGAGCATGTTGTGTGCCTTTGTCTGAAGGCTGACACTGCTTGTTTTGGGACTTTGTGAACCTGTTTGATTTATTAAATTGTAAATCTTTGAAACCTTACTGGGTGTTTCCCCATTCCTGTGTTGCACTCATTATATGTGCATAACAGTATCCACATGTAGGTGTGTGTTTATTTATTTTAAATAATCCCTCTCTCTCTCCCACACCCCTTGTGTGCGTATGTGTGTGTGTGAGTGTGTGTGTGTGTGTGTGTGTGTGTATGTATGTGTGCATGTGTGCGCGTGTGTGTGTGTGTATGTGTGTGTGTGTGTGTATGTGTGTGTGTATGTGTGTGTGTGTGTATGTATGTGTATGTGTGTGTGTGTGTGTGTGTGTGTGTGTATAGCAGGCGTGTGTGTGTGTGAGGATGAGCAGCACGTTTGTGACTCTGGCGGAGGTGCTGGAGGCCCGGGGGTCTCCTCTGGGGGAGGACGAGGTCTGGAGCCTCCTACTGGGCACCGCAGAGGCACTGGTGGACCTCAGCTATAAAGGTACACACACGCACACACTTAGATACGTACACACACACACACACACACACACACACACACACACTTAGATACACACACACACACACACACACCACACACACACACATTCACACACACACACACACACACTTAGATACATACACACACACACACACACACACACACACATACACACACACACACACTTAGATACATACACACACACACACACACACACACACACACACACACACTTAGATACATACACTCACACACACACACACACTTAGATACATACACACACACACACACACACACACACACACACACTTAGATACATACATACACACACACACACACACACACACACACACACACACACACTTAGATACATACACACACACACACACACTTAGATACATACACACACACACACACACACACACACACACTTAGATACACACACACACACACACACACACACACACACACACACACACACACACACACACACACTTAGATACATACACACACACACACACACACAGTTACACACACACACACACCCACACATAGGCTCCTTTCAGAGGTGTAGGTGTAAGTATGCATGTTCTGTGGATGTCAAGCGGTTGGGCCATATATCTGAACAATGTAACTGGCCATTTGCACAAAGACACACACACACACACACACACACACACACACACACACACACACACACACACTGTGGATGTCAAGCGGTTGGGCCATATATCTGAACAATGTAACTGGCCATTTGCACACACACACACACACACACATACACACTGTGGATGTCAAGCGGTTGGGCCGTATATCTGAACAACATAACTGGTCATTTGGAATTCCAAACTTAGCCGGCTCTTAAACTACTACCCTCCTACTATTTATGACGGACAGTATGTAAATGAGCTTGTGTCTGAATGAAGCGAAGAACATGCAGAGGTTTTGTTCATGTGTGTGTTCAACCACGTTCAACCTGTTCAACCACACAGAGATTCTGTTCATGTGCGTGTGTGTCGTTCACACACATGGCCGCATAATGTCAGCACGTTAGCATGTTATCTGAACCACCCGCAGGGTCGGTCCTCGTTTGATCCGCATATACTGCGGAGGAAGTGTCTGAAAGAAGCTAGGTACATACACACACACACACACACACACACACACACACACACACACACACACACACACACAGGGACTTACACTCACACACAAACACACACACACACACACACACACAGACTCAAACACTCATGCATGTACATACACTACATCAAACACGTGCATACCTACAAGACACTAGATACTAGATACTCGTGCCTGTGCTCATATGAGTCCATGATATGTGTGTGTGTGTGTGTGTGTGTTTAGGTCAGACTAACATCTGTAACATCATCACCCCTGGTTCCCTGTTGCTATCGGCGACAGGCACACTGGCCTTTAAGAGCTGCATCCAATCAGAAGAGACTTCTCCGTTCACTGCCCCTGAGATGCTGCAGGGCCGACCAATCAGCACCAAGCTTGCCATGGAGAAGGTGAGGTGCAAATGCAAACACACACACACACACACACACACACACACACACATACACATAAACACACACACACACACACACACACACACACACACACACACACACACACACACCTACACCTACACACACACACACCTACACACACACACACACACCTACACACACACACACACACACACACACACACACACACACACACTCAAACAAAAGACAGTTGCATGATGCTTGGCAGACTCAAGGCTTCAGACAGTCATCAAACCACAAAGGGCACCATAGTTATTATGGCACTAATGTAAACAAACAAACAAACCACACAGGGCACCATAGTTATTATGGCACTAATGTAAACAAACAAACAAATCTCACAGGGCACCATGTAGTTATTATGGTACTAATGTAAACAAACAAACAAACCTCACAGGGTACCATAGTTATAGTACCAAGGTAAACAAACAAACAAACCTCACAGGGCACCATGTAGTTATTATGGTACTAATGTAAACAATGCATGCATGTGCGTATAAGAAGGAGTTCTTTTTTAGGAATACTGTCTTGCAATTGAACGTGAATAAGTTTACTACTTAAAAACATCAAAGCTAAACATTATATCACGACATCGCTACAAATACAGTATGTGATTAGCCAACATCAATGTAGGCTATAGGCTACGTAGATAGATAGAGATAGATTGATAGATAGCCTACTTTATTGACGCTTGGTGAAACAGCATGGAGTGGATGTTTTCGGTTCAGATGTTTGTTCTTTTCCTTTTTGAGTATGTAATGATCCCAAAACTTGGGCACCATGTAGTTATTATGGCACTAATGTTAACAAACAAACAAACCTCACAGGGCACCATGAAGTTATTATGGTACTAATGTAAACAAACAAACAAACCTCACAGGGCACCATAGTTATTATAGTACCAAGGTAAACAAACAAACAAACCTCACAGGGCACTATGTAGTTATTATGGTACTGATGTAAACAAACAAACAAACCTCACAGGGCACCATGTAGTTATTATGGTACTAATGTAAACAAACAAACAAACCTCACAGGGCACCATAGTTATTATATTACTAATGTAAACAAACAAACAAACCTCACAGGTAGGGCTGCAGCTATGGATTCTTTTTGTAATCGATTAATCTAGCACTTTATCAATCGATTAATTGAACAACCAAAACAAATAATGCATAACGAAAATGACATGGCTGTAAAATGATCAAGCATTTGTTTGATTTGATTGTTGTCAATGCCATAATGCAGTGGTTCTCAAACTTTTCACACTGAGTACCACCTCAGAAAACAATTGACTCTCCAAGTATCACCATTATGACTGACTGGCATTAAAATACAATAGCATAGGCCAGTTTAACATATTGTATATTGTGCATACTGTACTGTTTTGCGTCGTTTGTTGCTGG
>NC_063206.1:4549263-4551763 GCF_017589495.1 Alosa alosa | reverse complement strand
CACACACACACACACACACACACACACACACACACACACACACACACACACACTCAGACGCACACACACACACACACACACACACACACACACACAGACGCACACACACACACACATACACACACACACACACTCAGACGTACACACACACACAGGTATGCATTGGATGTCAGGGTGAGTCAGGAGCTAATCCTTTAATCCTTCTTTAATCCTTGTGATTAGCACAACTGGAAGAACACACACTCCTGTTACATCAACACTGAACTCACTCACACACACTCCTGTTACATCAACACTGAACTCACTCACACACACTCCTGTTACATCAACACTGAACTCACCCAAACACACTCCTGTTACATCAACAACACTGAACTCACCCACACACACACTTTTTATAGAAAGTTGCTCAGTTGCTGATGCTCTGGGGAGCCTCTGATAAAGTGTGTGTGTGTGTAATGGCTGTAATGAAATAATATTGACTCAATCTCCAATGTCAATATATCTGTAATCTGTTATTGTGTATATATTTGTTTACAAAGTTCTTCTGATGCTCAGAGGAGCTGCCGATGAGGTGCGACTCACCATTTGCAGACCTCCACCAGGCGTCCTGCCTGATATGGACACATACTCTCTGGTGAGAACACACACACACACACACACACACACACACACACACACACACTGATATGGACATATACTCTCTGGTGAGAACACACACACACACACACACTGATATGGACATATACTCTCTGGTAGGAACACACACACGTACACACACACGCAAAACACACACACACACACACACACGCACGCTGATGGTATGGACATATGCTCTCTGGTTGAACACACACACACACACACACAGGAACACACACACACACACACACACACGGACGTATGCTCTCTGGTAAGGAACACCACACATACACACACACACATACACACACACACACAAAACACACACACACACACACACACACACACACTGATATGGACATACTCTCTCTGGTGAGAACACACACACACACACACACACACTCTGACACACACACACACACACTCTCTGTAGAGTATATATTGTTTCTGTAGTGTATATATTTACCTCTGTGGTTATATATGTTGTGGGGCATATATTGTCTCTGTGTGGTTGACGTATGTTTGTGATTAATATCGATAATCTCTGGGGTGTATATATTGTGGAGTATATATTTGTCTCTGTGGTGTATATGTTGTGAGCATATATTGTCTCTGTGGTGTATATGTTGTGAGTATATATTGTATCTGTGGTGTATATGTTGTGAGTATATATTGTCTCTGTGGTGTATATGTTGTGAGTATATATTGTCTGTGAGTATATATTGTAAGTATATATTGTCTCTGTGGTGTATATATTGTGAGCATATATTGTCTCTGTGGTGTATATGTTGGTCCATATAATGGCTGTTTCAAGCCCAGTTGACCCTGCTCTCTGTCTCTCTCTCCCCCGTCATGGTGTCCTTCCCTTGGGCAGAGTCAGGCCCTGCGCCCATGGAGAATCTCCCATGTCCCTGGACCTGCGCATGAGGGACCTGTCCATGGACTTCCACCGGCTGCTGCAGCTGAAGGCCGAGGAGCAGCACCAGGACAAGGTCTGGCTCCTGCAGCGGCTGGAACGTCTGGAGGAGAAGGCGGTGGTGGAGGGAGAAGGGAGGGAGGAAAAGGAAAAAGAGAGGGAGGGGAGGAGGGGGAGAGAAGAGAGGGAGGAGAGAGAGGGGGAGAAGAGAGGAGGAGAGAGAACTTGGTAGAGTGGGAGGAGAAGATTTAGGGGGGGAGTTTGGAGAAGAGGCATGTGTGGCCACGAGGGAGGCTGAGGAAGAGGCGAGGCATGCCTCCAGTCACACCCTCCCACCAGCAGCTCGACAGCGAGCCATTCTGCCCCACGCCCTCAACATTCATGAGGGAGCTTCCCGTGGCTCCTTGAAGAGGGATCTTGGGGCCAAGCAACCTGCATACAAAACAGGGAACTTCCCATTAGCTCGTCAAGAGGGAGGTGGAACCTAAACAATCCCATGAAAGCGCAAACTGTGAGAGGAGTCTGTGGCAGCAGCAGCAGCATCAGCATCAGCGGTAACTATGGTAACAGACTCCTCCCTGTCACAGGAGGATGCTGTCAGCAGTTCCCTCAAGAAGCAGAACGAAAGCACAACATTTCCCAGGTGACCTAATACACACACACACACACACTCAGCAAAACATTTCCCAGGTGACATAATACACACACTCAGCACAGTCACTCACACATTCTTTTATTTCACACAGAACTTAACTCAAATATTCATTCTTTGTGTGTGTGTGTAGTGGTGTGAGGCAGCAGGTGAATGGCTCCACCACGTTCTGTATGGTGTCCAACGGTTTGGCTTTCCTGGCCGACGAGGAGTACCTGTCAATCAGCTCCATCACAGACTCCACCCCTGATTCAGGCTCCACACACACACACACTCACACACATACACAGCCC
>NC_063206.1:4511763-4529263 GCF_017589495.1 Alosa alosa | reverse complement strand
AGGTTATAGACACAAACACACACACACACACACAAACACACACACACACACTCATGACATGTATAGTAACAGTAGGGGGCGTCAGTGGTATGAGTTGAGAAGCAATCCACTGATTCACAGCTCACTTTGCTGAGCCTGTGTGTGGATTATGTTGAGTGCATAGGTTTGTGTGTGTGTTTGTTTATCTAAAGTTTGGAGAGTTTGGTTGCAGTGTGTGGGTGTAGTTTTCTACGTTCATTTTATAAACGAGGGCCACTATTCACAGTAGAGTGCTAATCATGCATACAGTAGCGATAAACACACACACACACATACACAGACACACACACACACACACACATGCATACAGTAGCGGTATACACACACACACACACTGCGATATACACAAGACATAGATGATTGTTCCATTCCATGCATACAGTAGCGGTACACACACACACACACACACACACACACACTGTGATATACACAAGACATAGATGATTGTTCCATTCCATGCATACAGTAGCGGTATACACACACACACACACACACACACACACACTGCGATATACACAAGACATAGATGATTGTTCCATGTCTGCCGCTCTTTTCCTTGAGCCCAGTGTTGGTTTTTTATCTCTTCCAGTATTGTGTCCTCACACACACACACACACACACACACACACACACACACTATTGTGTCCTCACATGTTTTAGTTGAGATTTATTAAGTGTGTCTTTCTATGCTCAACGTTCAAGATGTTTAGATTGTTTTTTGAGTCCCTTAACATAAAGATCTTTTCCAATTTTAAAATGGGTACTACTCAGACTGAACATACTCGGAATAAAGTAGAAGAGTAAATCCATGGTTATAATTATACTTTTTCCCCCTGAAGATTCAAATGAAAATCAGACGATAGCGAAGATGTAGATCGTGAAAAGGAGTATAATCCAAGTAGCCGAGAGGAAACAGACAGTGACTGCAGTTTGTAACTATCTCTGGAATGTAAAGACAAGGAGAAATTCTCGAGTCAGAAGAGCTTGAAGCTCAGAGCTAATCTGAATTCTCTCGGTCTGAGTCTGTCTAAATGATACCAGAACCAACCAACCAGAACAGATGTAAATAAAGGTGATATGCCCACAAGAAGGGTAGTGCTTCAGTGGACCTTGAACAAGAGCCATCTATCTTTACCCATGCAGTTCTGAAGGAGAAGAATGGTGGAAGAAAATACAACAAGAAACATAATTGCCTGTGCTGCATGCCTGTGTTGTGCCTGTGTTGTGCCTGTGCTGCATGCCTGTGTTGTGCCTGTGCTGCATGCCTGTGTTGTGCCTGTGCTGCATGCCTGTGTTGCATGCCTGTGCTGCATGCCTGTGCTGTGCCTGTGTTGCATGCCTGTGCTGCATGCCTGTGTTGTGCCTGTGCTGCATGCCTGTGTTGCATGCCTGTGCTGCATGCCTGTGCTGTGCCTGTGTTGCATGCCTGTGCTGCATGCCTGTGTTGTGCCTGTGCTGCATGCCTGTGTTGCATGCCTGTGTTGTGCCTGTGCTGCATGCCTGTGCTGCATGCCTGTGCTGTGCCTGTGCTGCATGCCTGTATTGTGCCTGTGCTGCATGCCTGTATTGTGCCTGTGCTGCATGCCTGTGCTGCATGCCTGTATTGTGCCTGTGCTGCATGCCTGTATTGTGCCTGTATTGTGCCTGTGTTGCATGCCCTGTGCTGCATGCCTGTGTTGCATGCCTGTGTTGTGCCTGTGTTGCATGCCTGTAATGTGCCTGTGCTGCATGCCTGTATTGTGCCTGTGCTGCATGCCTGTGCTGCATGCCTGTATTGTGCCTGTGCTGCATGCCTGTGCTGCATGCCTGTGCTGTGCCTGTGCTGCATGCCTGTGCTGCATGCCTGTATTGTGCCTGTGCTGCATGCCTGTGCTGCATGCCTGTATTGTGCCTGTGCTGCATGCCTGTATTGTGCCTGTGCTGCATGCCTGTGCTGCATGCCTGTGTTGCATGCCTGTGCTGCATGCCTGTATTGTGCCTGTGTTGCATGCATGTGCTGCATGCCTGTATTGTGCCTGTGTTGTGCCTGTGCTGCATGCCTGTACAGGCCTGTGTTGTTGCCTGTGCTGCATGCCTGTATAGACAGGGCCTGTGCTGCAAGCCTCAGATTGTGCCCAGGCTGCATGCCTGTATTGTGCCTGTGTTGCATGCCTGTATTGTGCCTGTGCTGCATGCCTGTATTGTGCCTGTGCTGCAAGCCTGTATTGTGCCTGTGCTGCATGCCTGTATTGTGCCTGTGTTGCATGCCTGTATTGTAGAAATGTACTTCAGAAAATGTGGCTGAGACTGAGAGTTACATGGAAAAATATGCACCAAACAAGCCACTTTGAAATGTTACTGTTTTCATGAATACAAAAGTTGGGGGAAATAGAGTTGTTAAGGAGGACATTTTGACAAAACGTCCTGTCTCGAGAATTTCGGCTCGCTGTAGTGACCCCCAGCTGCCTTTAAAACGGCTGTCAATCTGCATGTGAATATCTGTCCTAAAAATAACTCTAATAGTCTGAGCTGATTAGCCCAAAAAAGGGCCAAAAGTGGAAGTAAATAGAGCGAAAGCATATTTGGTATCATTTGAACAGTCATTTTATGTAGATTAAGAATGTCAGGTGCCCACAACACCAAAAAATTACAGAGCTTCGAATGAACCATGGTACAGTGATTACTGCCCAAATCTTATTATGCTAGCTCATCTGGATATTAGCCAATATCTTCCATGCCAACGGAATTATCCACATCAAACCTGTTATACTTACTCACTATAAGGGGTTGATGAACTAATTGGATATTCAGGTCTTGGGGTCAAAGGTCAAGGCCGCATGGGGTCACAAATGCACAAATATAGTGCCAGTATCTCCAAATCATCATCATTAATTAAACCTAGCACAGTTATTGATTATAATATTGATTATAGATGAACTGATGGTATTCAAGGTTATAGGGTCAAAGGTAAAGGTCTAATTGTTTTCCTGTCATAAAAGGTTATGGCTGACAGAGACATACTGTACCAATCAACACATTCAAGTCCAATTTCATTAGTGAATGTTTGAAGAATCAAATTGCATTTAGGCAAAAGGGCTTTGGAGTTGTTATGTAACAGTATCAATGAAATACTACCACTGTTTTACAAAGGCTTCTTTTCTTTTTTTGTACATTTAGTGGGGCGGTTAACGTCAATTGATCATTTTGTGATAAAAAAAACATCAAATTTGGTAGAGAAACTCACAAAGGGTGTCTGATCAGATTTAGGATCGTAGGCACCTCAGATTTGGCCTAAATATGAACTTTGTTAGGTGGGAAAGGATGGAGAACAGAAACTAGCAACTAGCTAAATTAAATATTTTGCCATAAATAAAACAAATAAATGTTTAAAAAAAATAATACAAAAAAACAGGCTTTTATTCAACTGAATATATTCATATAATACTATAATAGCATACTCATAATGATGTGGTGTGAAGAATAATGATGTGAGTGGAGTGTTGACAAAAAATACTAGATACTACTACCTGCCTAAACACACAAACATAAACAAACACGCACGCATCATGATCGTCTTTAGGGATGTAACGGTATGAAAATTTAACCTCACGGTTATAGTGACCAAAATGATCACGGTTTTCGGTATTATCACGGTATTTCTAAAAGTGTGTTCAATATGTTCAGAAAGCACTGATAGGCCTACACAACCTAAAATAGTTTCAAAAAGTGTCCCGTTAACTTTTTTCTTCGTGTTTAATTGGTTATGTGCTTATAGCTTAACTTACCCTACCATAACTTGGAGTTTGCTATTTCTGTTATTTGGATGCAATGAGTGAGACCAAAGTAAGCGTTCAAAATAAAACTTTAGGCTGCTGTATTCTCCTGATAACGTGGATGCGAACATAAAAAAATAATAATCAGCTAACGTAAGAACAGCCATGTTCAATGAAGCTCACAGTATTTCAGTAAAGGCTATTGCTATTGTGTCAGTGTAAGCGTCAGCCCTTGTGTAAAATTGTACACAGATAAAGATTCAGTTTACCTCTACTACCCTGATCTAGTGGATCTGTGCCTGTTTGCTTATGTCTACAGTGGTGAGTGAGTGAGTTAGCTTCTCTGGTGAGTGAATGAATGTGTTAGCTTCTCTGGTAAATGATCGAGTGAGTTAGTGTCTGTGGTGAGTGAGTGAGTTGCCCTCTCTAGTGGTGACAGAGTGAGTTAGATTCTGTGGTGAGTTAGCCTCTCTATTGCCACAAACAGCTTCTCCAGTGGTGAGTGAGTTAGCTGCTGTCGTAAGCAAGTGAGCGAGTTAGCTTCTCTGGAGGTTAGTGAGTGAGTTAGCTTCTGTGGTAAGTGAGTGGGTGAGTTAGCTTCTCTGGTGGTGAGTGAATGAGTTAGCTTCTCTAGAGGTGAGTGAGTTAGCTTTTCTGGTAAGTCAGTAATTAAGTTATCTTCTCTGGTAAGTGAGTGAGTTAGCTTCTGTGGTAAGTGAGTTTATGTTTTGGCATCTCTAGTGGTGACAGAGTGAGTTAGCTTCTCTGTTAAGTGAGTGAGTAAGTTGGCCTCTATGGTGGCCACAAACAGCTTCTCCAGTGGTGAGAGTTAGCTTCTCTGGTGGTGTGTTAGCTTCTCTGGTAAACAAGTGAGTGAGTTAGCTTCTTCTCTGGTGGTGAGTTAGCTTCTCTGTTTAGTGAGTAAGTTAAGGCTGTTTTCTGCTTCTGCGTCGACTCCACACAGTGACTACGCCGTTGCCTCAACACCAGCATGAACCTTTCGAAGTTCTGTGTCTCCTCTGTCTGCATTGCTCACCACAGAAAATGTAGTCAGAATGGCGAACTCCATAGACTGCTGTGCCGAAATAGTAATATTTTATTGTCCTTTTCTTGCTTAGATTTTGTAAAAGTTATTGAGAAATAGACACAGTATATTCAAATGACCTAGTTATTATAACCAGAAAACAACAAGTGAGGTTATTTGCGATGTGTCTGCCAGCCAGTTATTATGTTAGCAAGCAAACTTTCCCACAACTGCCCACAAAGTGCTGCTTGCTGGCCTAGTGCTGAGTTCAAAACGTTACTGACAAATAGACACTTTGCACCGCCACTGTAACCAAAATATGTGAGTTTATTTGATGAGTTAAAATAATGAGTTTATTTGCAAAGCTAATGTCAGTGAACTAGAATGTTGCTACTCTGCACAGCAGGCTGCTTGAAGCAGCTGGCTATCAACACACAGATTGAGTCGAGCAATTACAATCCTCTGTCTGTGTCGCCAGGTTACAATTTTTTGGAGGTGCGCGTCAGGCGACAGTGGAGGGCTTTGGGGGGTACATCGGCGATGCAGTGCCGTCGTCGATTCGACGCAGAAGCCTAAAACAGCCTTTAGCTTCTCTGTTTAGTGAGTAATTTAGCTTCTCTGGTAAGCAAGTGAGTGAGTTAACTTCTCTGGTAAGCAAGTGAGTGAGTTAACTTCTCTGGTAAGCAAGTGAGTGAGCTAGCTTCTCTGGTAAGCAAGTGAGTGGGTTAGCTTCTCTGGTAAGCAAGTGAGTGAGTTAACTTCTCTGGCGGTGAGTTAGCTTCTCTGGCGGTGAGTTCGCTTCTCTGGTAAGCAAGTGAGTGAGTTAGCTTCTCTGGTAAGCAAGTGAGTGAGTTAGCTTCTCTGTTTAGTGAGTGAGTTACACTGTGTCTCATTTGACTATACTTCTGTACTTACAATACCTAATTTGAGTACATGAGTTCCACTGAAAATTTTGACGTCAAAAAGTGCACTGCAAGTCCCAGGATGACACATAGCCATAGATATTGGAAAGCTAGATACCACATTGGGCTCCAGAATGTATGCAAATAGCGCCGCCATCTTGGTGGGGGCAACAATCACTGGAGGCCAATGGAGATACAGGTGTCTCTGACTGGAAATCAGACAGGTGTCTCTGATGGGAAACCAGACAGGTGTCTCTGATGGGAAACCAGACAGGTGTCTCTGATGGGATATCAGACAGGTGTCTCTGATGGGAAACCAGACAGGTGTCTTTGATGGGAAACCAGACAGGTGTCTCTGATGGGAAATCAGACAGGTGTCTCTGATGGGAAATCAGACAGGTGTCTCTGATGGGAAATCAGACAGGTGTCTCTGATTGCTGGAAAGTGTTGCCCATAGACAGTAAGGTGTTTGCCCCCAGCAATATGTCGACCGCGTTCATGTATCCCACCTAATAGAACTCGACAGACGATGCGGTATCCAGCTTTCTAACACCTATGCTCATAACGGTCAAAAAGCTGAGGGCGGAATAGTGGAATGGACACTTTTCGGCCTCAACGAACACCATCTTGGCTACATAGCCCAAGGGGAGGGAGCGTTTTCAAACTCGTGATGATAACAGTTGAGGAAGTTGGAGCAGCAGCAGTGGTAAACCCACTTTACAGATGTACACGCAAGTTAGAACATAAACTGTCACTATCGAATTCTACTAATAAAGTTATATTTAGAATAGTCCTTTCATTGAGACAACACTATTCTGTTTAAATGTACGCTGAGTTAGCACACAGGGTGCTGCATTAACGTGAACTGACTGCTATCTGAGACATCTGAGAGTCATTTGTCTGGTGGCAAGTTAGCTTCAGAAATGAGGGATACACAGGAAACTGAACCATTTTGTGCTTTAATAGCTTTTATTACTGTCCCATCACTTCTTACACCCTGAGCTTCATAAGGCACGTCTTACACACACACACACACACACACACACTTTCCTAACATTGACTGGAGATGCTTGCCAATCATTCATCTACACTACAAAACAGTAAGAAGTTTGTAACTAGCGCCATCTAGTGGACACTACAGCCATATTGCTTCAGTGTTATTCTACTATACACACCAGTAAAACGTTTTGAAATAAATAAGTCGCTATGAAACCAAACACAAATGAGTATCATCACCTAATCAACCAAGTCCGTGTCTCCACGCTGTGTGGTGTGTGTGTGTGTGTGTGTGGGTGGTGTGTGTGTGTGTGTGTGGTGTGTATGTGTGTTTGTGTGTGTGTGTGGTGTGTATGTGTGTGTGTGGTGTGTTTGTGGTGGTGTGTGTGTGTGTGGTGTGTGTGTGTGTGTGGTGTGTATGTGTGTGTGTGTGTGTGTGGTGTGTGTGTATGTGTGTGTGCGGTGTGTGTGTGTGATGTGTGTGTGTGGCTGGTGTGGTGTGTATGTGGTGTGTGTGTGTGTGTGTGTTTGTGTGTGGTGTGTGTGTGTGTGTGTGTGTAGTATGTATGTGTGTGTGTGTGTCAGTTGTGAGAGGTCATATGACGTGAGAGGTGGTGTCTCTCTCGGAAGTGCTCATGGCAGACTGGACAGGTCATTCTTTCCTCCCGCTGCCTCCTGAGCGGCATCGTGCTCGCCGGCTCCCTCTTGTGGTGCGAGCGCATGTGCAGCACCAGGTCAGAGGTCATCCTGAAGGACAGGTTGCACTTGGCGCACCAGTTCTGCCCGGCGACGGCCAGCGGGCTCAGCGTGGGGGGGAGCAGCGGCAGGGATGCGGGGGGGGCAGCGGGGGTCACGGGGGTCACCCCCAAACCGCCCCGGGGCCACTGGTCAGGGGAGTAGGGGTATCCTGGCTGGACGCTGGGCGGACCGCTTGGCAGGTCCCCGTAGAGCAGCGCAGAGCCCAGAACGTTCCGGAAGCTGATCGCTGGCTTCGGTTCCAGAGCGAGCGGGAGATCGGCGGACGGCGTGGGCAGGCTGTAGAAGCCAGTGCTGGAGCGTGAGTGTGTGTGTGTGTGTGAGTGTGTGTCTGTGCTGGAGGGTGTGTGTGTCTCTGACGTCCCCAGGTGTCTGTGCGGTCTGCAGAAAGCACTGCGTTGCTCCTCGGTCCCCCGCAGAACCCTAACAGAACCGTGCAGAACACGCTCAGGAGTCCTCAGGTTCCGGTCACAGCGTTCCGCTCGGCGTTTCAGGTTCTCGGCATCCCTGTCCTCAGTGGGCTGTCCAGCAGGCGTGGCTTCCTTCCTGGACACACCCCCCTCCGTGCCCAGGTGCGTTCCTGCTGCTGCCGGACTCTCCATGTCGCCCCCTGCTGGACGCGGGGGGATATTGCTCTCGTTGGACGGGTTCGCTTTCTCCAGCAGCACCGACTTCGTGCCGCGGCCGCCGGGGGAGTCGTCATGGCAACGCTTGCGGGGGCTCGGGCAGGAGTTCGCCCTGTGCTCCAGGTCCCGGGCGATGTTGTGGAAGTCGGTGTGTGTGTGTGTGCGTGTGTGTGTGCGCATGTGTGTGAGAGAGCGAGCGAGATGTGTGTCTCTGTGTGTCCGTTTCACCTCAGGCTGCCTCTGGTCACGAGGGTCGCCACTCAACCAATCAGAAACCTGCTTATACTTCAGAGGCTCGCTGCTCAACCAATCAGAAACCGGCTTGTACTTCAGCGGCTCGCTGCTCAACCAATCAGCTTTGTTGTTGTTGTTTGGGCAAAGGAATCGGCAATGAGCCAGATACGGGTGCTCGTGCTGAAAGGTTTGCCCACACCTCACGCAGCAGATACCTGCCAAACACACACACACACATCAACATCAGTGAATCTCACACACATACACACACACATCAACATCAGTGAATCTCACAAGTTGCACAATAATCCCTAGAAGTGTATAATGTTGGTGGTTCTACAGTGAAACTAAAAGTGTCTTGTGTGTGTGTGTCTCTTACCGTCGAGTGTATATGTGTGTGTGTGTGTGTGTCTTACCTTGGGGGGGTGTGTGTGTGTGTGTGTGTGTGTGTGTGTGTGTCTGAGTGTGTGTGTGTGTCTGAGGTGTGTGTGTCTGAGGTGTGTGTGTGAGGTACTTACGGTCAGGTGTGCGTGTGTGTCTGAGGTGTGTGTGTGTGTGTGTGTGTGAGAGGTACTTACGGTCAGGTGTGCGTGTCTGAGGTGTGTGTGTGTGTGTCTGAGGTGTGTGTGTGTGTGTGTGTGAGGTACTTTCGGTCAGGTGTGTGTGTGTGTGTGTGTGAGGTACTTACGGTCAGGTGTGTGTGTGTGTGTGTGTGAGGTACTTACAGTCAGGTGTGCGTGTGTGTCTGAGGTGTGTGTGTCTGAGGTGTGTGTGTGTGTGTGTGTGAGTGTGTGAGGTACTTACGGTCAGGTGTGCGTGTGGCTCTGAGGTGTGTGTGTCTGAGGTGTGTGTGTGTGTGTGTGTGTGTGAGGTACTTACGGTCAGGTGTGCGTGTGTGTGTGTGTGTGTGTGTGTGTGTGTGTGTGTGTGTGTGTGAGGTACTTACGGTCAGGTGTGTGTGTGTGTGTGTGAGGTACTTACGGTCAGGTGTGCATGTGGCTCTGACGTCTCCCAGGCCCAGGAGGCGGGCCAGTTCCTCGTCGTACCAGACCATAAGCTCCTCCCCCTCCTGGACATGCCTCAGGGTGCGGAAGAACAGCTGACCCGCCTTCAGGAACACCTCCGTGTTCTGCTCCACACGGTTCCGAGCCGCCTGGACCAGCCGTAACCACGACAACGCCAGCGGAGACGACCTCATGGCCTCAGGATCAACCTGTGACATCAACAGACATCATCACACTCAATACTGTGACATCACACTGGCTATCATTATCATGAGTAGTAATAATGTCTAATCTCTCATCTGGATACATACAGATATAACTGTAATCTCACTGCATGATTATAAATCTGTGAAACAGCGCGATCATAACCTGTGATCATAACATGTGATCATAAACAGCGTGATCATAACCTGTGATCATAACATGTGATCATAAACAGCGTGATCATAAAGCTGTGATCATAAACATGTGATCATAAACCTGTGGTCACTTTAAACAGCGTGATCATAAAGCTGTGATCATAAACAGTGTGATCATAAACATGTGATCATAAACCTCTGATCATAAACCTGTGGTCACTTTAAACAGCGTGATCATAAAGCTGTGATCATAAACATGTGCATCTCACAGCCGCCGGATAGGCCACAGGCACCACCAGATTTGCATGGTCGGCACACTGCTGCCCTCACACACACACACACAGTTGCACACCTCACACACACACACAGCTGCACATCACACACCTTCACACAAACACAGTTGCACACCTAACACACACACAAACACACACAATGCTACACAGCTCACCTCACACACACAAATCCCAGGTCTAAAACTACAACCAACGATGCCACTCTTCTCTCATTTAGCTCTCCATTCTTGAGGTGATGTACTAAACACAACCAGCTCTGTGGTCAGCACTGTCCACTACTAAACACAACCAGCACTGTCCACTACTAAACACAACCAGCGCTGTCCACTACTAAACACAACCCTAAACACAACCAGCACTGTCCACTACTAAACACAACCAGCACTGTGGTTAGCACTGTCCACTACTAAACACAACCAGCACTGTCCACTACTAAACACAACCAGCACTGTGGTCAGCACTGTCCACTACTAAACACAACCAGCACTGTCCACTACTAAACACAACCAGCACTGTGGTCAGCACTGTCCACTACTAAACACAACCAGCACTGTCCACTACTAAACACAACCAGCACTGTCCACTACTAAACACAACCCTAAACACAACCAGCTCTGTGGTCAGCACTAAACACAACCAGCACTGTCCACTACTAAACACAACCAGCACTGTCCACTACTAAACACAACCCTAAACACAACCAGCTCTGTCCACTACTAAACACAACCAGCACTGTCCACTACTAAACACAACCAGCACTGTCCACTAATAAACACAACCCTAAACACAACCAGCTCTACGGTCAGCACTGTCCACTACTAAACACAACCAGCTCTACGGTCAGCACTGTCCCCTACTAAACACAACCAGCACTGTCCACTGCTCTCACTCATTAATCTCTATGGTCAGCACTGTCCACTACTCTCCCTCATTCATCTCTATAGTCAGCCATTAATCTCTATGGTCAGCACTGTCCACTACTCTCACTCATTCATCTCTATGGTCAGCACTGTCCACTACTCTCACTCATTCATCTCTATGGTCAGCACTGTCCACTACTCTTCCTCATTCATCTCTACAGTCAGCACTGTCCGCTACTCTTCCTCATTAATCTCTATGGTCAGCACTGTTCACTACTAAACACAACCAGCTCTATGGTCAGACTCAGCACTGTCCACTACTCTCCCTCATTCATCTCTATGGTCAGCACTGTCCGCTACTCTCCCTCATTCATCTCTATGGTCAGCACTGTCCACTACTAAACACAACCAGCTCTATGGTCAGACTCAGCACTGTCCACTGCTCTCCCTGTCAGCTCTCTGCAGTGTTTCCATTTCCTACTGTAACCGCCTGCGTTTTTACAGCATCGCTCCACACATCTAGCAGCTGATGAAGAGTGATGCGAACCCTGTCATCCACACACACACACATCACTCAATCTGTGTCCTTCTGTCATCCACACACACATCACTCAATCTGTGTCCTTCAGTCATCCACACACACATCACTCAATCTGTGTCCTTCTGTCATCCACACACACATCACTCAATCTGTGTCCTTCTGTCATCCACACACACATCACTCAATCTGTGTCCTTCAGTCATCCACACACACACATCACTCAATCTGTGTCCTTCAGTCATCCACACACACACATCACTCAATATGTGTCCTTCTGTCATCCACACACACATCACTCAATATGTGTCCTTCTGTCGGGCGTATCGGCAGAAGTCGCCTGAACTCACCCGAAAGGCGTAGCAGTTGCTTTTAGTGTCGCGTGCTTTGAGCGCGATGAAGGCGATAGTGTCGTAGAAGCCGTTATGAAGGACACACGGGCCGAACGCTGCGCCCGCCGGCAGCTCGCGGGTGACGTGCACACTGGCGAACCCATCCCCCGCGTGAGTGGGGACACATTTGCCGTCACTGGTCCAGAGGGCGCGAGACATGAGCATATGCTCCATGTTCAGTCTGAAAATAACGGACATGACAGAAGCTGAGAACATGACGTAAATACATCAGACACACTGAGGAGAATTACGTGTCAATATAAACATGTCGTTTTCCAACACCTGCTACTGTGGCCGAGTTTGGGGCGGCCGTCAAATACACAGCAAATAGATCATGGGACAGAATTCCTTCAGGCCAATTCACGTCGCTGGCAGACCGGTGCTTAGTGTAAATTTTATTTCCAGTCATTTGCGAGGATGCTAATCATTCAACGGGCAGCTTTTGTCTCGCGGCTCCGGTCAGAGCTCCTCCATTGTTTTCCCATCTGGAGCAGAACTGCGCGCAAGGGGGTGGCGTGCGCGGGGGGTTGCCACATCACATCCATCACCGCCTCGAACTTTATGAGCGGAAACAACGGACACACTGCTGCTCTCAGAATCTACAAATCGAATTTAAAAGTAGAACCACGTCTTCTTGAGTGTTCGTTACTGTAAAGACGCATCAAACTGTGAAAGAAGCTGTGAAAGAAGGACTGCCAGCCCGCGACACGCCGGAAACCCAACGGTCCAAACCCACAACGGTCCAAACCATAACGCATAGTTATACACGTTAACGTTCTTACCTAATGGGTAGTCAGGTGCATGTGCCGGTATCAATAGTGCACCTCCGAGAAAACCACGTCGCCAGGGAACCGTAGGGTGCGCGTGTGTGACAACTGCGGAGACTCCTTGTAATCTGTGTCTCGAGCTGCTCTCTGTCAGGCACTTATCCTTGTCGCGAGGATGCGCGATGACCCCCCTCCCCTTCACGAGCTGCTCTGCTGTGTCTCAGCCCCCAGGGTGCCTCTGATTGGCGCCCTTCTCCTTTCACGTGCTAATCGAAGCAGACGGGCACTGCGCCTGCCTCTTCACCGGAGCCTTGGTGAGGGTCCGAGCACGAGCCGGTGCCATATGAGGCGCATTTCACGGTGACACGGCTGAGATGAACAGCAGTGCGCGCCGAGAGTGAAGGGATTCCATTATCAATGGAGATATAGCTTCGGGAAATCCGATTTGGACACGAGGATTAGGAAATTAAATAGGCCTACTATAATCCTCCATTCATGATCCATCATGATAATAATCTGTGCAGAATCTCTGGGGTAGCCGTAGCCTAATTAATTATTTGAAAATGAAAGCGTTATAGACATAACTCTCTGTATTGTATAACAAGTCTAGTTAACCTATGCTACAAGTAAAAAAAAAAACAGATTGTTAATGTAAAGTGGTTTATACCGCATTTATAACGGGCCACTCAGTACTTATCCTATCATTGGGACGGACAGGGTGAGAGCCACGACCAGCAGCCACGGGCGCGCTACATGATCAGAAAGGCCTAGCCAACTACACGGGCGTACTTGTTGGGCTAATTATTCACAACTCCTTGATGCATTATTAATTAATTGTTCACAAGATTAGAGCATTTTCACCATTTTCAAAATATGCATAATTTATTCGCCCCGTGGCAGCATCTCGCTCCTCGAGATCATATGTCGGTTAATAATGCTCGATTGTGCCCTGACGCCGGGTCCGGCGGAAACCACTGGGCTGACCGTTAATGCGCCATTAGAGGGAAAACTCATCAGCTCGTGTGTAAATGTCAGGCAGGTGTCGCGTGATTCTGCATCAGCGTAGGCTACTAGCGGGATAATTGCCAATGCTGTGTAAACACTGGCTCCAGTACATCTGAAACGAATTGTTATGGTGTTTATAAATAGAAGGGAGCTTTTAGATGGGAGGGTCCAGAGAATATCCACCCAAAACCCACTCCTACAGGAAGCTGCAGACAGATAACACACACACACACACACACACACACGCACACATAAAGAGAGGTTGATGCCACACACACACAAACACATAAAGAGAGAGGTTGTTGCCACACACACACACACACACACACATTGGCGTGTCAGGTCTCTTTTTCTCCCGCGTGCGATGGCCTGATTAGTTTAATTGGTGGCTGGGATGCGTAAAGACATGCCCTCGAGCCCGGTGACTCGCGCCGGCCCTGGCAGTGCAGTGCAGCGCAGATGACTTGCTGGTATTCGGGTTGTGTTGTCGTCGTACCCGGAGGCTGTCTGGTTCCCTTTGCCCCTTAATGCCATCTTCACGCGCGAGTCAACCTAGCGCTCTGCTCGCTCGACTGAATTCAGAGCAAGAACAGGGAACTCGCGAAATAACAGATGAATCAGAGAAACGGGCGCTGATCAGTAACTCTGCCCCCCTCATGTCTGTTCCTAATACCCCCCCCCCCCACACACACACACACACACACACACCTTGAACCTGTGACGGGTAGGTGGTGTGTGTGTGTGTGTGTGGGGGGGGGGGGTACTCTCAGTTGCCATTCTTTCAAGGCGTAACTGTCATTTCATTCCATGCTTTAACGCGCATGTTGTGAACTATGATAATGGGAGTTGGGGTAAGAATCGGAGACTGAGGGTAAATATCAGAGAATGGCAGCCTGCCCGAATCTCTTATCCATGATTTATGTTTGAGAAACGGACAGAAGTCTTCTCTCGCTCTCTCTCCCGGAAAAGGGAAGTGTGTTCTCTCTCCATGTTGCCCCGTAGAGAGAGGTCCTGTCCTGCGCTGCTGTAAGGAGGGGCTAGCCTCGTCCGGTCGCGTCCCAGGCAGCACTTCCCCGCACCCACACAAACACACACACACACACACACATACTCCCCGGCCGTATAGCGTAGTCCTCGGCCGCTGGACACACACTCTCAGTGGCTCGGGGAGGATGTAAAAGTTAGACCCGCACTGGAAGCCGAGCAGATAGACAGTGGAGCGATAAAGATGGCGCGGCTTTGGCTGAACTTGTGTCTTGTTCTCGTGCTCCTAATGATAACGATGCAGGAGCCCACAGCTGCACGCGCGGCGCTCGGCGAAGAAGAGGAAACGCAAGAGGCGGAGAGATCCTGTCACGGAGCCTTCGACTTGTACTTTGTTCTTGACAAGTAAGTGTCGATATTTATGACTTCTTACTGTCACCTCACTGCACACTGCCGCGAGACCCGGGGACGGAATGCGAACAGCCTTTTCACCATGTTTCTCCATGCATAGTAAACTGGAATTATACCCCCTCCCCTCTCTCTTTTACACTACCCTCTCTCTCTCTCTCTCTCTCTCACACACACACACACACATACACACACATACACAAACATACACACACACATTCAGTAGCCCATGCTACAGGCTTTTTCTAAACGTCTACTCAAGCGCTGTCGTCAGCGGTCGCTCGGATAGACTAGACTCTAGTCTAGAGTATAAGGCGAGTATTTGCATGGGCACAGATCAGGTAAATAGATCTTTATATGAAATAAGTGCTTTGTAGCCCCGGAAACAGGTTGCTGTTGTGGTGCTGTGTTGAGCGCATTGTCCGGGAGTAGAGTAGCTCCGACAGCAGCGGCACATCCCCCCACGCGCGCGTCCGGTCAGGATGTAGCCGCACGGTGGATTGGGTTTCAGCGAACAGTGCCGCTCGAGACTCCTCTGTGGCGGCCTGGCGAACACGCGGACAGAGGCATTGCTGTGCCCGGTAGAATCTCTCACATGTGCATTCCTCAACGTTCACTTGCTCTTAACAGTAGGCCTTAGACACACACTGCCCAGACCTGTGCACTGGGCCTGCTTTTTGGGTGCTGGGTGTGCAGTCTGTGCACTGGGACACCAGTCCACTGGGCATTGGTTTCTTTCTGTCATACTACATTTCTTTTTCCTCTTTGTCCACCTTCATCCTCACCTTCCAGTTCTGTGCCTTCTTCCTCCACTGGCTGTGGTTGTGATTCCTTCGTGTGTATGTGTCTACAAGTTCTATGTCATGTCTCATGTGGTCTGATTCATGGTCTCCTCAGTGTTCCATCCATCTGGCTTCCGTGTCCCTACTACCTTTCTTGTACTGTGCTTTGTCCACTGTGTGTGTATGTGTGTGTATGTGTGTATGTGTATGCTGGGTCGTCTGTGTGTGGTCCATTTCTGGGATGGTCCAGATATGTATGTATATGTGTATATATATATGTATATATATATATATGTATATATATGTATGCCTCCACTATTCTTCTGTGTCTCATCCCAAGATAAGTTATGTCTAATCTGTCTATATGTGTATATATATATATGTATATATGTATATGTATATGTGTGCATGTATATATGCATGTATATATGTATGTGTGTCCATGCATTGTGTGTACTGGGTCTCTCCTTCCCTCCTCCTTTCTTCTGTCCACTGTGCTGTATATGCATGTGTGTATATGTATGTGTATGTGTATGTGTATGTGTGTGTGTGTATGTGTGTGTGTGTGTGTGTGGGTCGGTCTGTGTCTGTGTCTTGTCCTTGTGTTGGTCCTTTTCTGTGGCCTGTGGCTTCCTGTGTGGGATTCTGGTCGGGATCTGTCTGGTCTGGTCTGTGTCATTCTGTTGGGATCTGTTGGTTGTGTGTGTGTGTGTGTGTGTGTTCTGGGTTCCTCCTCCATGTCCTTCTGTATTATTTTTTGCCTCCTGTCTCATCTCTCATCTCATCCTCTCATCTCATCTCGTCCTCATCTCTCTTCTCTGTCTCCTCTCCTTCTCTCTCATCCTCTCTTCTCCTCTCTCTCCTTCTCCTCCTCTCCTTCTCCTCTCATCCTCTCTTCTCATCTCATGTCCTTCTCATCTTCTCTCTTCTCATCTCCTGTCATCTTCTCCTTCTCATCTCCTCTTCTCTCTTCTCCTCTCCTGTCCTCTCTTCTCTCCTCTCCTCATCTCATCCTCCCCTCCTCTTCTCTCTTCTCCTCTCCTGTCCTCTCTTCTCCTCTCCTCTCCTCCTGTCTCCTCTCCTCCTCTCTCCTCTCCTCTCCTCCTGTCTCCTCTCCTCTCCTCTTCTCTGCTCTCCTCTCCCCTTCTCCTCTCCTCCTCTCTTCTCCTCTCCTCTCTCCTCTCCCCTTCTCTCCTCTCCTCTCCCCTTCTCCTCTCCTCCTCTCTTCTCCTCTCCTGTCCTCTCTCCTCTCTTTCTCTCCTCCCCCTCTCCTCTCCTCTCCTCTCCTGTCCTCTCCTCTCTCCTCTCCCCTCTCTCCTTCTCTCCTCTCCTCTCCTCTCCCCTTCTTCCTTCTCCTCTCCTCTCTCCTCTCCTCTCTCCTCTCCCCTTCTCTCCTCTCCTCTCCCCTTCTCCTCTCCTCCTCTCTTCTCCTCTCCTCCTCTCTTCTCCTCTCCTCTCCTCTCCTCTCCTTTCCTCTCTTCTCTCTGCCTGCTAGTGCTTCATCTCTGGCATGTACAAAGGCGGTGAAGCCCGAGCGTGCTTTGTTGCCTGTGGCACCGTCTGTGTGTGTGTGTGTGTGTGTGAACGTGACCAAACTTGCCCCGTGGCACAGTGTGTGTGTGCAGCTGCTACCATGAACTTGACTCCACCTGAAGCTGACCTACTAACTCAGCATAAACACCACCAATGAAACCCACCGCCCTTCCAGACTAGCCCCATGGCACCTTGGCCCTAGACTAGCCCCATGGCTGCGCTTGAGACCCTTTCGCCAGAACCTTC
>NC_063206.1:4481763-4489263 GCF_017589495.1 Alosa alosa | reverse complement strand
AGCCGTGCTCCATGACTGCCTCCAGACTGAAAAGACCCCTTACAGACTCATGACTCCACACTGTGTGTGTGTGTGTGTGTGAATATGCAGGCCTATGCAGTGTTCTGTGTGTGTGTGTGTGTGTGAATATGCAGGCCTATGCAGTGTTCTCTGTGTGTGTGTGTGTGTGTGTGTGTGTGTGTGTGTGTGTGTATGTGTGTGTGAATATGCAGGCCTATGCAGTGTCCTGTGTGTGTGTGTGTGTGTGTGTGTGTGTGTGTGACTATGCAGGCCTATGCAGTGTTGAGTGTGTTTGTGTGTGTGTAAATATTTAGGCCTATACAGTGTTGAGTGTGCGTGTGCGTGTGTGTGTTATCAATGTGAGTGTGTGTATGTAGATATGTAAGCATACCACCCATACACACAATGCGCACTGACACACACACACACACACACACTGCTCCAGTGGTTCCATTTTGTGTTCTTAATGGAGCGGAAGACTGTGGGCTTTTGTCCATCAACAGATCCCATAGCAGCCTCTCTATCCCCACACACACACACACACACACACACACCACATGTCCAGAGCAGATGAGATGATATATGTAGAGGCTGTGTTCCCCCACCCTAATACACATTGGGATAGATAGGGGGTTATACCCACCCAACCCTACACACACACACACACACACACACACAGATACCGTGTGCATATTTGTGTATGTGTTTGTTTGTTTGTTTGTTTCAGGAAAGATACCCATAGGGTAGTTCCTTTGATTGACATGTGTCTGTGTGTGTATAGTGTTTTTGTTTTGAAGCATAGATACCCATGAGATACAGTAGTCAGGTTCTTTGACAGATGTGTGTGTGTGTGTGTGTGTGTGTGTGTGTGTGTGTGTAGGAGAGACGTCAGGATCTTTGAGAGATCCACTGTGTGTTGACACCTTAAACCCTTCTCCTGGCTCTAAAAGTTACTCTACACTGGGAGTGTGTGTGTGTGTATGTGTATGTGTTTGTGTGTGTGTCTGCGGGCATATGTTTGCGGGGTCGTTGTGTGTGTAATGTGTATGTGTGTGTGTGTTCTCCTTCCTCTGTCCTCCGGGGGTGCTGTACTGGAGCGAGGGAGGTGCTGCCCCCATTCATTCTAATGGTTGATGCTAGGCTAGCTAGCATTAATAAGTAAGGGATAATGTATAGAACGCCGGTCATTGTCGGGAGATAGGTCCCGACAGGGCGAACCGGACCCCGACGCGCAGCGGAGGGGTCTTGTTCCGCCCTGATCCCGCATCATCCCGTTTATTACACGGCTACTTACCAAAACGACACAATAAACTCCCCACGATATGACTTTAGCCTACATAGCCTAGCCTATTTGTTACCGTTTCATCATGGCTTTTGCTGAGAAACAAATAGTTCGCACCACCACACACTGAACTTGAATCAAACATTCTTTAGAACCCAGCTGATCAACCGTCTGCTTTCACTTTTGAATGAAGTTCCAATCCTTGCGTAGTGATATGAAAGAATTGACTTAGAAGCACAAAGCCCACTTTCCTTGACAGCTGCCTGTTATACTTAGCAACGGTCTGTTATTCAGAATTAGCAGACCGCCGAACGTTGGGAAGGCCCATTCAAGTGAATGGAGCATTCTGCAGCATTATGAAGAGCCGTGTAATAAATATACTTAATTGGCTGCCACCATTCATTCTATTGGTTGATGCTAGGCTAGTTAGCATTAATAAATATACTTAATTGGCTGCCACCATTCATTCTCATGGTTGATGCTAGGCTAGCTAGCATTAATACCTATATCCCACCTACTTGAATGCCCTCATACAGACATACGCTACCTCCAGACCGCTGCGCTCCTCAGACGAACGACGTCTAGCTCAACCACCAGTACGCTCAGGCCAATCCAAACTTTTCTCATCTGTTGTTCCTCGTTGGTGGAACACACTGCCAGTTCCTACAAGGGCAGGGACATCCCTCTCTATTTTCAAAAAACTCCTGAAGACCCAGCTCTTTAGAGAACATCTCCTCTCATAGCAACACTTACAACAAGTCTTGCTGATCCTAGCACCTCACCAGCCGTCTTAAACTGACTGCGTAACTGTTAAAACAGCACTCACTGATGCACTTATTCTTACTGTACTCTAATGTTTTTTAAATTGTCCTAAAATTGTTGAGAATTGCTCTAAAACTTAAACTGTTTACCATGTTGTTAGTCGCTTTGGCTAAAAAAGCATCAGCCAAATGTAATGTAATGTAATGTAATGTAATAAATACACTTAATTGGCTGCCCCCATTCATTCTAATGGTTGATGCTAGGCTAGCTAGCATTAATAAACATACTTAATTGGCTGCCACCATTCATTCTAATGGCTGGTGCTAGGCTAACTAGCATTAATACACTTAATATGGTGTCCAACATGTTCTCACTTCCAGACACATTTTTCACAAACCAGCCAATGAGGGGCCACAAATGATGTCATCCGTGTGGGTTGGCTGATCCTCCCATCTTGTAAAATACTAATCCACATAGACAACATATTGTAAAATGCTAATCCACATAGACAACATATTGTAAAATGCTAATCAACATAGACAACATTGTGTCCTCCACTGATGTGGCACCTAATTGGCTTATTTGGGATAATATGTCCAGACGTACATTTTCACAGCACCTTTTTTAAAGATGGTGTCAGCCAATTTGGATGCTAACTGGCTGAAGCTTACCCTCCAAACCCTAACCCCTTGGTGTGTATGTGTGTAATGGTCAATGAGCGTATGTGTGTGTGTGTAATGGTCAATGAGCGTATGTGTGGAATGGTCAATGAGCGTATGTGTGGAATGGTCAATGAGCGTATGTGTGGAATGGTCAATGAGCGTATGTGTGTGTAGTGGTCAATGAGCGTATGTGTGTAGTGGTCAATGAGCGTATGTGTGTAGTGGTCAATGAGCGTATGTGTGTAGTGGTCAATGAGCGTATGTGTGGAATGGTCAATGAGCGTATGTGTGTGTGTAATGGTCAATGAGCGTATGTTATGGAATGGTCAATAGCGTATGTGTGTGTGTGTAATGGTCAATGAGCGTATGTGTGTAATAGTCAATGGCGTATGTGTATGTGTAATAATAGTCCAATGGCGTATGTGTGTAGTGGTCAATGAGCGTATGTGTGTAGTGGTCAATGAGCGTATGTGTGGAATGGTCAATGAGCGTATGTGTGTGTGTGTAATGGTCAATGAGCGTATGTGTGGAATGGTCAATGAGCGTATGTGTGTGTGTGTAATGGTCAATGAGCGTATGTGTGTAATCCAATGGCGTATATGTAATGGTCAATGAGCGTATGTGTAGTGGTCAATGAGCGTATGTGTGTAGTGGTCAATGAGCGTATGTGTGGAATGGTCAATGAGCGTATGTGTGTGTGTGTAATGGTCAATGAGCGTATGTGTGTAATGGTCAATGAGCGTATGTGTGGAATGGTCAATGAGCGTATGTGTATGTGTGTAATGGTCAATGAGCGTATGTGTGTAATGGTCAATGAGCGTATGTGTGTAATGGTCAATGAGCGTATGTGTGTAATGGTCAATGAGCGTATGTGTGTAGTGGTCAATGAGCGTATGTGTGTAGTGGTCAATGAGCGTATGTGTGGAATGGTCAATGAGCGTATGTGTGTGTGTAATGGTCAATGGCGTATGTGTATTGTAATGTAATGGTCAATGAGCGTATGTGTGGAATGGTCAATGAGCGTATGTGTGTGTGTGTAATGGTCAATGAGCGTATGTGTGTGTAGTGGTCAATGAGCATATGTGTGTGTAGTGGTCAATGAGCGTATGTGTGTAGTGGTCAATGAGCGTATGTGTGTAATGGTCAATGAGCGTATGTGTGTGTAGTGGTCAATGAGCGTATGTGTGTGTGTGTAGTGGTCAATGAGCGTATGTGTGTGTGTGGAATGGTCAATGAGCGTATGTGTGTGTGTGTAATGGTCAATGAGCGTATGTGTGTGTGTGTAGTGGTCAATGAGCGTATGTGTGTGTAGTGGTCAATGAGCGGATGTGTGTGTGTGTAATGCTCTCTCTTTCCTCCGGGGGCGCTATATGACCTACATGTATTGGTGTGTAATGCTCTCTCTGTCCTCCAGGGGCGCTGTATAAACTTCACACGTGTGAAACAGGAAGCAGCCCAGTCCTCTTTTTCTCGAAGCCCCGCCCCCTCCACTGAGGCCCCTCCTCCTGACCAACTCCCCCTTGTGGCTCCGCCTCCGCATCAACCCCCCCGAGTGACGACCCCCCCGCCTCCGCATCAACCCCGCCGAGTGACGACCCCCCCGCCTCCTCATCAACCCCCCCGAGTGACGACAAACACACCTCCGCATCAACCCCCACGAAACACACCTTCGTCCCTCCCAAACCGCTGCCCCCCCCCCTGGACCGCCCCCCTCACGACCCCCCCCTGGACCGCCCCCCTCACGACCCCCTCCCTGCCTCCAGATGCTGTAGTCATGGCAACCAACCCTTCAGCATCCCTCCTGGTGCGGGGCAGAGCACCAGTGTGTGTGTGTGTGTGTGTGTGTGTGAGATAAGGTGCATGTAAAAATGAATATATTAGCTTGCTGGCGATGCACATTCCCTACATGCCTGTATGTAATGACTGAATGCTGATTAGGTGGTGGTCTTAGTAGCTACTAGTCAGTAGGGCTGATTAGATGCTGGTCTTAGGGGCAGTAGTTACTGGTCAGTAGGGCTGATTAGGTGGTGGTCTTAGCTACTAGTAAGTAGGGCTGATTAGGTGCTGGTCTTAGGGGCAGTAGCTACTGGTCAGTAGGGCTGATTAGGTGCTGGTCTTAGCTACTGGTCAGTAGGGCTGATTAGGTGCTGGTCTTAGGGGCAGTACTGGTCAGTAGGGCTGATTAGGTGTTGGTCTTAGGGGGCAGTAGTTACTGGTCAGTAGGGCTGATTAGGTGGTGGTCTTAGGGGCAGTACTGGTCAGGGCTGATTAGGTGCTGATCTTAGTAGCTACTAGTCAGTAGGGCTGATTAGGTGGTGGTCTTAGTAGTTACTAGTCAGTAGGGCTGATTAGGTGGTGGTCTTAGTAGCTACTAGTCAGTAGGGCTGATTAGGTGCTGGTCTTAGGGATTAGTAGCTACTAGTCAGTAGGGGGCAGGAGGAGAATGAGACAAAGCAAGTGAAGTGATCCTGCTGAAAAAACAGCCTGACTAGCTTAAGGTGGTTTGCTGGTTGACCAGGTTTTGTTGACCAGCTTGTTTGACCACCCTATGATGGTTACTAGACCAGCAAATTTCTTGCAAAAACATACCATCAGCTGGTTTACCCCGTTTACGATGATGAGTCAACTGGTTTTGCTTGTTGTGCCACCTCAAGCTGGTCATTTTAGAGACAGAAAGAAAGAGGGAACAAGAGAGGGAGACAGAGAGAAAGAGAGAGAGAGAGAGAGAGAAAGACAGACAGACAGACAGACAGACAGACGGACAGAAAAGGGAACAAGAGAGATAGAGAGCAAGAGTGAGACAGAAAGAAAGAGGGAATAAGAGAGGGAGACAGACAGAAAGAGAGAGAGAGAGAGAGAAAGAGAGACGGACAGACAGACAGAAAAGGGAACGAGAGATAGAGAGAGCAAGAGTGAGACAGAAAGAAAGAGGGAACAAGAGAGGGAGACAGACAGAAAGAAAGACAGAAAAGGGAGCAAGAGAGAGAGAGAAAATAATGGTGTAAACTGCAGGTCAGTTCTTGTAATTTATTGTTGTTTTGAAAACAGTGTGTGCCTATAGATCTTTCTCTCTCACACACACACACTCTAAGGGCTCCTTTCTATACACTCATACATGGGAGTGTTGACTGTGTGTGTGTGTGTGTGTGTGTGTGTGTGTTTTCTCAAGCCTGCATCTACTACCTGCTGTTTTAGTGACATCAGGCCTTCAGCTGGAGTGTGTGTGTTCCATCACTGTGCCACACTGAAGGCCTGTTGGAGTGTGTGAGGTTCCGTTACTGTGTGTGAGGTTCAGTTACTGTCCTTTTGTATGCTTTGAGTGTGTGAGGTTCCGTTACTGTGTGTGAGGTTCCGTTACTGTCCTTTTGTATGCTTTGGTATTGAATGAAATTTCCTGATGGTGTTTTTATTGCTTTTGCTAATAAAACTAACAAATGCTGGTGTCTTCATTTAAACTCTTCAATTGTAGAATCTTGTCTATTCACACACACACACACACAAACACACTCCAGTGCAGAGGGCAAAGATGGGGATCTGTACGTGTTTCATACTCCATGTGGCTCGACGGAAATGGATCATGGCGCCCCCTGCTGGCCCAAACAGCACTCTTACCACCACCAAGTCAGCTACATACTGGATGGAGTTCCACTAAAGGCGTTTTGACCGACAGAGAACCGGTTCTTGAATGGGTTCCATTCAGAATTCTTTGAACCTTGGCGCTATCTAGTGAACCAGCCCACATTTCCACCAGTTTAGAACCGAACCAAGGATGTGTCATCAACAATGGGTGTTGCATGCCAGACAAAAGTTAATGAGATGCATAACCAGGAGAATAATATGCAGTTGCCCCATGAAAAGGGCAGAAATGAGATAGTAGATAATAATGGAGCTGGTTTTCTGTCGGTGGAAAAGACCTATAAATCCTCCAAATACTGGAGGTCTTATGAGTAGAGACTTTATGTGCCGTCATGTCAGACACCCCTCAGACAGATTGTGGGACACATGAAACACACACACACACACTTAGGGAAACCTCTGCACAGTGAACAATAAACAGTAAGACATTGTGGAATGTCTCTAGTCAATGGAGCCCTTATTCAACCTCTCCTGGGACATCGGAGTGTGAGTGTGTGTCTGAGTGTGTGTGAGTGCGAGTGTGTGTCTGTCTGTGTGCGAGTGTGTGTCTGAGTGCGAGTGTGTGTGTCTGAGTGCGAGTGTGTATCTGAGTGCGAGTGTGTGTCTGTGCGAGTGTGTGTCTGAGTGTTTCAAACCAGCTCTGTTCCCATAGCACCAAAGTTAAGAATGTTATACGGCATGCGCACACACACACACACAGACAGACACACAAGATATGCCAGTGAAAAGAAATGGAATTTGTAAATGAGTGTGCCTGTGTGTGGCACAAAGTTTAAATGTGAGTTTGTATGTAGCCAAAAGTGTGTGCATGTGTGTGATAGGGGTAGGTGAGGGACTCAAGACACACACACATCTCTATGTTCATGGATGAAAACTGCCACAGTGAATCAGATTTGTGGTTTAACAGGTTTTATTCTGAAACTCCATTACAATTCCACTGCACTCATTTCTCCTGTCTTCATAGCGCCATCTAGTGGCCCAGCTCTGCAAACACAACAGACGCGTCCTCTGGGTCAGAGGCAGGTCAAGCCTCAGACTTCCCCTCCAGGTGATGAACATATCATACCTATATCTCAGTACACAAATACATTTCTCACCAGTAAATAAACACACACAAACACACACACACACACACACACACCCTTCATGAAGAGCATT
>NC_063206.1:4461763-4476763 GCF_017589495.1 Alosa alosa | reverse complement strand
AATATAAACCAGCTGTTTGGGCACTATGACTGTAATGTAAAGTTACACGAGGTCGAGGGGAGTGAGTTAAGAGTTATTTGTAACCATGGATACCTCTCCACCGCCCTATTTGCTGCATCAGGCAAGCGACACACTGTAGTCCACTTCATTGTTGCTGTAGCATTTTGGTAGCAACATAGTAAATACATGTTAACTCTCCAAACCAAATGGTTTGACGGCCGCTGTTTCACTTAGACCTAATTTGAACCGTATTTGCAAAAAACTCCAATCATTTGTCCATTACGATTTGTTCTTATGAACCAGTAAGTGTTAAAATGATAATGCTAAAAACAACAAGCTTCCGAGTGGCTACCTCACTCTATACAGCACACACACTCATGCACTCACACACATGCACTCACCTCACACGCACGCACAATATCAGCAGATGAAATTAAAACAGAACAGATTAAAAAAATCATAAACAAGACACACACTTATCAAAACAGTGGGCATTTCCACACACACACACACACCTTTGCTCTTTTTCTGTTTGTCCTCCTCATCCTCAATGAGGAGGCGTCCGTCTGATGTCACCTTGAAGCCGTGCTGCGCCTTACGGGTCTTCACCTCAGGGTTTGTGGCTTGATACACACACACACACACACACACACACATTAACATTTTTAAACAAATACACCAATTAAACACATTCATGTAAATGTACAAATGCGTACACACACACACACACACACAGGGGTGTCTCTTACCCAGAACTCTCTGTGAAGCTCCAGGATCCAGGAAGTTAAGTGGCTCATCGCTAAGCCCCTCCTTCAGCCAAGCCCCGCCCTTCTTCTTCACAGTCTTCTTTACAGCCTTTTTCTTAGGCCCCTCCTCCTCAGACATGTCAGAGTCGCTGTCTGCCAGAATATCCTCAATACTGCACAGCATCGCCACACACACACACACAATTTGAGTTACTGATACACAAACACACAGATTAGACCCCTTCACTCCAGTTACATAATTATGTAGCTCCTCCCACCTGTCTCCTCTGGCTTTGGGGGCGTCGGCCTCACTGTCTGACCCCTCCTCCTCTGCCTTCAGGGCCTCCCTCTTCCTCTTAGACCGCGCCTCCACCTTCCGGATGTTCGCCAAGACTTTATGATGTTCCGCAGGCAACATGTCCTTCACCAGCTCAAACCTACACACACACACACACACACACACACACACACAGAGTATGAACCTTACAATGCTCTGCAGGTAAAATATCCTTTATAATCTCATTCCATCAGGTTGCCGTGTGTGTGTGTGTCGTACCCAAACTTGCGGATGAGTTTAGTAAAGATGCTCTTCAGGCTGCCTCTGAAATGGCGACGCATGTCATCCTTGATGTTCCCAATGGCCTCCATCTGAGAGCGCAAACACACACACAGAGAGAGAGAGAGAGAGAGAGAGAGAGAGAGAGAGAGAGAGAGAGAGAGAGAGAGAGAGAGAGAGAGAGAGAGAGAGAGCACTGCTTAGTCCAACTATAAACACTTCATTGTAAATACGAGTATAATTTACTATCAATATGAGTACAGGATTTGAGGGTGTGTATTTGAGAGATACCATATGGCAGTGTACATTGGAGCGTGTGTGTGGAGAAGTGTGTGTGTGTGGAGAAGTATGTGTGCGTGTGAGCGTGTGTGTGTGTGTGTGTGTGTGTGAGCAAGAGACCAACCATGACAGTGAGATGGCCAGCGAGGGTCTTGACGTCCAGAACGTACAGGATGACCTTGAGGAAGCCAAGTGCGACCTTCAGGATTTGACGCGTGCGGCACGTCAGCAGCAAACACACGTTATGGAGGAGCTGCTCCAACGTAGACGACTCGATGGAATCTACACACACACACACACACACACACACACACACGTTTCAACCATCTTCCAACATATTTGGAGTCTACAACCACATATACAAGGTCATCACACACACACCAGACAGACAGACAGACAGACAGACAGACAGACAGACAGACACACACCTCTGTAGTGGAAGACCAGTCTGCTGAGGGCGAGTACTGTGCAGGTCATCATGGTGACCGTTCCAGTTAGACCCACATACACCACGCTCAGGAACTCCTCCAGTGCGTCTGAAACACACACACACACTTTAATGCTTGACAAGTAGCATATGCATCATCGCAAGATCAAATCCACAACCCAATATTACCACACACACACACAATTCTTTATTTGGATTGAGTAGGATATGCATCTTAAAAGGAGTTTCCCAAAAGTGCACATGAAGGGTTAAGGTGCCTTGTTCTCCACAAATGTGTGTGTATTGCCAACATATTGCCGTACGCACACATGCACACACACAGCGTGACACATCCACAAATAAATACTAATACACACTAAATGTTTAATAAGAATTGATTGGTGTGTTTGTTTGCACGTGTACCTTTCTGATTGCCACAGAAACGGGTGAAGGCGTTGCCCATCTCGACCAGGAGGCTGAAAGCGTTTTTACGAGCGCCTAAAGACACCTCTTTAGTACAGATAATTACCTGCACACACACACACACACAGAAACAGACACAGACACAGAAGTTCAAAAGTACGTTTGGGATGGACAAATGGAGAACTGAGTAAAAAATGAGAGAAATAGAGAGAAAGTGTGTGTGTGTTTCTGTGTGTGTGTTACCTCTGGCAGTAACGTGATGATGAAATCTTTGTGTTCTTCTTTCAGCTGCTTCATAATGTGAATCAAACACTTTAACCTCGGCTAGAGAGAGAGAGAGAGAGAGAGAGAGAGAGAGAGAGAGAGAGAGAGAGAGAGAGAGAGAGAGAGAGAGAGAGAGAGAGAGAGAGAGAGAGAGAGAGAGAGAGAGAGAGAGAGAGAGAGAGAGAGAGAGAGAGAGAGAAGATTAGATTAGAAAAGAAGAGAAGATTAGAAAAATGAATACACTAAATGAAACCATGAACTCTAAACCTAAACAGACAACAGAGAACAGAAACTTGTTTAACTTATTGAACATTTCAGCATTGGCATGCTTGATTGTGTGTGTGTGTGTGTGTGTGTGTGTGTGTGTTTTACCCTCTTGGCTGGGGAGGCTGCGGTCTTGAGGCTGCTCAGTAGCGCCCCCTGTAGTTGCTGCAGGTTGTTGATGACAAAGCTGCGACTGGCCTCCCCCCCCCACACATCTCCTCCAGTACACGGTAGGCCTTCTTCTGAACACCCACCTCCTTACTCTATACACACACACACACACACACACACACACCACACACACACACACCACACCACACGCCCACCACACACGCACCAAAGTTTCAATAGATTAGAACAAATCGTACATATGACAATCTTACTTTGAGCTAGAGTTTTACTAATGATGTATGTATGTTTGTGTGTGTGTGTGTCAATTACAGGTAAGGTTTCAATAGGTGTGTGTGTGTCATCTCCAGGTAAGGTTTAAATAGGTGTGTGTGTGTCATCTCCAGGTAAGGTTTAAATAGGTGTGTGTGTGTGTCTCACCACCAGGTAAGGTTTGAATAGGGGTGTGTGTGTCACCTCCAGGTAAGGTTCAGTAGGTGTGGTTGTGTCTCACCTCCAGGTAGGGTTTGATGAGTTCGTACGTTTGGGTCATAGTAGCCTCATCGACACAGGGTGCCATGGCAACCACCAGGTCCATCACAGCCAGACTAAGGGGAGCATCAGAGTGAAAGAGTTTAACGTGTGTGTGTGTGTGTGTGTGTGTGTGTGTGTGTGTGTGTGTGTGTGAGAGAGTGATTATGTGTGTGTGTGTGTGTTCTTACCGTGTGAACTCAGAACTATCAGCACCACTCAGCTTCTCTGTGGCCTTCTGCAGGAATGAACACACCAGCTGCACACACACGCACGCACGCAAACACACACACACACACAGTTTTAGAGGTGGAGTGGGTCAAAAAAAACAAAACATGACCTGAAGCATCATCCAGCAATGTTAATGTCAGTCAAATGGGACAGTGGTGAAAAAATATTACTGTGTGTGTGTGTATACGTGTGTGTGTGTACGTGTGTGTATGTGTACGCGTGTGTGTATGCGTGTGTGTGTGTGTGCGAATGTGTGTATACGTGTGTGTCTGTGTGTGTACGTGTACGTGTGTGTCTCTCTGTGTGTGTATGTGTCTGTGTGTGTATGTGTCTGTGTGTATGTACATGTACGTGTGTGTGTGTGTATATGTGTTAGTATCTTGGGCTCTGTGATGGTCAGGTAGACTCTGATGGTGTGTGTGTGTGTGTGTGTGTGTGTGTGTGTGTGTGTGTGTGTGTGTGTGTGTGTGTGTGTGTGTGTTAGCACCTCGGGCTCTGTGACGGTCAGGTAGACTCTGATGGTGTCCAGCACGGCTGGTCTGTACGGAGCGCTGTCCGACTCTGGGGGCTTCTGGGTAAAAACGTTGAACAGGATGGGCAGGAAGTTCTTGGAGAAGCGGCCGAGCTCCGCCTTCTCCTCAGCTGTAAACAGGAAGTGAAGTCATCAGCCTTAGCGTCTGGTCTAAAAAATGTGTTGGGACTCAGACGTCACCTTTCCCTGGTCATGACATGTGAGGAGGACGGATTCTTTTGCATCTCATCTGGACATCGGTAGATTCTGGAGTGATTTATGGCGGCGCACACAGAACTTCAAACCTGCTCTTCAGTGCGTCCACATTTGTCCACTCTATGGTTAAAAATGTGTGTGAACTCAATTATCCCCTGCAAACAAATGTGCTAGCGAGGACTGATGGTTTGTGTTGTGTGTGTGTGTGTGTGTGTGTGTGTGTGTACCAGTCTCTGCGCTCCGTATGAGTGTGCGTAGCGCCTGGCAGATGGGCAGTCGGAGGTCTGGGCGCTCGTGTGTGTGTGTGTGTGTGTGTGTGTGTGTGTGTGTGTGTACCGGTCTCTGCGCTCTGTATGAGTGTGCGTAGCGCCTGGCAGATGGGCAGTCGGAGGTCTGGGCGCTCGTGTGTGTGTGTGTGTGAGTGTGTGTACCGGTCTCTGCGCTCCGTATGAGTGTGCGTAGCGCCTGGCAGATGGGCAGTCGGAGGTCTGGGCGCTCGTTGAGGGCGGAGCCAAGGGTGCGGGCGAGACCAGCGAACCCGCCCACCACGTCAGTCGGCCGCTGGCAAAACCCGGGCAGCATGGTCCAGATCTGAGGACACACACACACACACACACACACACACACACACACACAGACAGAAGCCAAAAATGTAAACATCAATGTAAACAAAAATCTACATGTAAATATCAATGTCTGCAGGCATTAAGAGTACATGCAGATATACATTTACACTTTACCTGCTGCTCTAGAGTCTGATAGACTTTAGACTCCAGCTTCTGTCCAGCCTGATCCAGCTCCTCAGCTGAAACACACACACACACACACACACATTAATAGTAAGTTATTAATAACTTAGACACTGAGTATAGTGGGAATGTTTTGCTTAAAATTGAATGATATGTTCTTCAAATAACATGCATCTCACACACACACACACCTTTGCGTTTGAGTGTGTTGGCCAGGGGCAGGAAGTAGGAGGAGAAGAAGGCCAGCTGGGTGTTCTTCAGGTGATCCCGAATCACCGGAACCAGCCAGCTACGAGGGAACTCCAGGTCGTCCCTACACACAAACACACCCATTACATAAACACACAAAAAATACACTCACTCACCCAAATCAGCAATCTCAGGTCATACAAGAGCACACACACACACTCACTGGTGTCCGGTGATGAGCAGGGGTATAGCCTTCAGCAGCAGTTCTGGTCCCATGCTCTCCACAGCGCCCCCTACAGCCAAGTCCAACTCCCCACCGAACGGGAACCGCGGAGTGGAGCGCAGATCACACAGAGACTGCAGACTCTGCAGGAACACACACACACACACACACACACACACACAACACACACACACACACACACAAAACACACACACACACACAAAAACACACACACAAAAACAAAAAAAAAAAAAACAAACACACACCCACACAAACGTGCACACACAAAAACACACAATCACACACAAAAAAACACACACACAAACGGGCACACGCACAAAAACACACACACACTTGGATAAAAGTGTCTGCTAAATGAGTACATGTGAATGATTTGAACACACAGACACACTAAAGAAAATTTGTTCACTATAAAAACACCAGAAAAGCAAATATGTGGACCATAAACCAAGGGCTTATTAATAGGATCGCACACACACACACACACACACACACCTTGACCATGATGGCGTGAGCTTGTTTTCCAGCTCCCCTGTAGAAGCAACCGAGAACCTGGAGTACAAACGGCCAGGATGCATGGAACCTGTAAGACAGCCCCTCCTCCACACACCTGCACACACACACACACACACACACACACACACACACACACTAAATAAGTCATCTTTGTCTCCTGGGTTGGGTGTAAGTAAAGCAAGTGAACAATCCTACAGCTGTGTGATGTGCAGTGAGCAGGTGGTCAAATGAGCACATTTAAGATACACACACAACCTCAGCTGGTCACACACACACACACATTTCCCGGAACATCTAGGATCACACACACACACAACCTCAGCTGGACACACACACACACACACTTACCGGAACATCTAGGATCACACACACACACACACACACACACACACACACACAAACCTCAGCTGGACACACACACACACAACCTCAGCTGGACACACACACACACTTACCGGAACATCTTGACGATGTGTGATGGGTTCCCTGATGCAGCACCAGGCAGAACTGGTCCAACTTCAGACATGTGGGGCGACACACACTCCTCTAGGAGAGTCTGACACACACACACACACACACACACACACACACACACACACAATTAGATCACACAAACACAAACAGAATGAGATCACACACACGCAGAGTCAAGGCCTCTGGCTCACCTTCATGGCCTGTGTTGCCGTGGAGACGACCTTAGTGTGTGGCGACAGCAGACAGCTCATAGCGATGGAGAAGAATCGTGGGAGATGGGCCAGACACAGAGAGCTCTGCAGACTGAGACACACACACACACAGAGTCAGGACACACAGAACACACACACACACCACACACAGAGTCAGGACACACAGAACACACACACACACCACACACAGAACACACACACACAGAGTCAGGACACACAGAATACACACACACACACACACCACACACACACAGAGTTAGGACACACAGAACACACACACACACCACACACAGAGTCAGGACACACAGAATACACACACACACACACACACACAGAGTTAGGACACACACACACACACACACACAGAGTTAGGACACACAGAATACACACACCACACACACACAGAGTCAGGACACACAGAATACACACACACACACACATACACAGAATACACACACACACACCACACACACACACACACACCACACACAGAGTCAGGACACACAGAATACACACACACACACCACACAGAGTCAGGACACACAGAATACACACACACACAGAGTCAGGATACACAGAATACACACACACAGACACACGAGTGCAGATGCATGTAGGCTATACTCTGCTAGTCACACACACGCTGTAGTAGAGCAAACTCAGTGGGATCCTAGTGTTGCATACACAGTCTGGGGCATAGATATATACACACATAGATGCCGCATTGTCCGTTGAGTTCTATTAGAAGGAATATGTCAACGCGGCCGCCACATTGGTAGGGGCAACACTCGCCATAAATGAATGGAGACTAATGATGAGCTGAAGGAGTTTTGGGCTATAAAGTCATGACGCCATTAAATTTTGCCACTTCGAACGTTACCATTTCACTACGGCAAGCTTTTTGACAACCAACATTCAAATGACCGCATTTGACAACATTAATAAGAGACAGATAATAGGCTACGGATGTTGGATGACTACATGAGTAACATTACATTTCAGAATTATTCATTTGTCTTCACAACAAAACCATGGTTAACCGACGCAAAATTAGCCGCACCACTAGTCACCACCAACTCCAAACTTGTTCTCTACAAGCCTTTATAAGACAACACACACAATACAACATCACAATACAACAACAACAAAAACAACAACAAAACACATAAACACAAAACGGCCATCCCCGTATTTCTATAAGGCGCTACGATTTGTACAAAGGCAAAGGTGGGGCAGCCGTGGCCTACTGGTTAGCGCTTCGGACTTTTGACCGGAGGTTTGCCGGTTCGAACCCCGACCAGTAGGCGCGGCTGAAGTGCCCTTGAGCAAGGCACCTAACCCCTCACTGCTCCCTCGAAAGTGCGCTGTTGTAGCAGGCAGCTCACCGCCGGGATTAGTGTGTGCTTCAGCTCACTGTGTGTTCACTGTGTGCTGTGTGTGTTTCACTAATTCACGGATTGGGATAAGAGACCAAATATCCCTCACGGGATCAAAAGAGTATATATACTTATACTTATATACTTATATACTTATATAGGGATCAAAAGAGTATACATACTTATACTTAAAGCCCACAGGGTCTGTTCTCTGATCATTTCCACTCAGACACCAGTTTCTCCATTGGCCTCCACTGATCTATCGGTTGATTGTGGCCCTCAGCAACATGGCGGCGCCAGTGCCATAGGCTACGTTCTGGAGTCCAGTGCGGCGTCTACGTATATATATCTATGGTTTGGGGTGCCAGCAGATTCCTTCAGATGCGCTGACTGTTGAAATACCAAAGCGGTTGATGTTGCGCTGCTTGCTGTTAAGGGCAATGACAGAGGTCACTCTCATTGGTTCAACGGATGTCACGTCCACAACACACCCATGACTGATTAAGAAACAACCCTTTTGAACAACGCGCCTGGCATCTGACGAACTTATTACGCCGTCAAGATAACGATTTTGAACTGGCCACATTGTACATCTATTTAAACCATCCGTTTCAGACCGTTAAAAAAAAAAGCCTATAGTCAGGACACACATAATACACACTGATACACACACACACACACAGTCAGGACACACATAATACACACTGATACACACACAGAAAAATGGCTTACCTGGCCAGATGTGTGTGTGCCTTCTCCATCACTGCAAGCCAGGCAAGCAAAGGCTGCAGGTCATTCTCACTGGGCAGGTAGTCATAGAGTGCCTACACACACACACACACCCACGTCATAAACAAAGACACATATTCAAGATGGAAGACATTGCCCTATTATACAGCCAGTGTGTGTGTGTCTCTTACATTGATGATCTGTGCGTTGAGTTCAGCAGACAGGGGGGAGCTGCTGGGTTGGGAGCTGAGGAGTTTGTGGAAGGCCTGCATGGCTCCTGCAGTGACCAGCTGTGGGGCGGGGGAGAGAACACACACACACATCAGCATAGACATAACACACAACATGACACTGCAGAAAGAGAATAGAAACAGGCAACAGTGATATTCATAGATAGGCATTTGAGATCAGGTGTGTGTGCTCACCGCGTGGCTGAGGGTCATGACGCGGAGCAGCGTCTCACAGCAGCTCTTGGTGGAGCCGACGGGGAAGCAGGGCAGCAGCTCCTTCAGAAGGCCCAGCACATGCAGCGTGGTGGTGTCCTCTTTACTGCCTGATGGAAAAACACACAGCCAATGGCCATTTGAGTCTGAGACTTCTGTTGAGCTAGAGACACTCACTCACTGTGAGTGAGTGAGTGAGGAGTGAGTGAGTGAGTGAGTGAGTGAGTGAGTGAGTGAGTGAATGAGGTTATTTGGGTTTGTTTACCTCCTGCCTGTTCGATCTCTTTACAGCAGAATTTGGCGGTTGTCACGGCAGCAGGGTGGTGGGCGGGGCGGCTGTCTGAGAACAGGAAGTCACTCCCTCTCAGGATGGAACACACACCTTGCTGTGCTGCTTTACGCACCTGTGACACACACACACACAAAAAAGAATTAAAAAAAAAAAAAAATATTGTTGTTGTTGGATGTGTGTGTGTGTGTGTGTTCTGACCTTGGGTTTGGAGTGTACAGTGAAGCTGAGTAGCCCGTGGTAGGCCTGTAGGGTGGAGGTGTGTGTGTGTGTGTGTGTGTGTGTTCTGACCTTGGGTTTGGAGTGTACAGTGAAGCTGAGTAGCCCGTGGTAGGCCTGTAGGGTGGAAGGGTAACTCCACACACTCACATCCTGCTTCTTCAGCATCAGTGCCAGACATGACAGGATCTACACACACACACACACACACAGCAAAAAACAAATATATAAAAACATCATTACATTACAAAACCCTAAATAACACACACAAACATTAGTAACCTAAACATACACTCACAAGCATATAACACACAGTTAACACTCATATCTGCTGAGAAGAAAAGCTCTGAGAGAGAACACACACATACTTGTAAGATTTCTGCTCAGATATAGGTGTGTGTATGTGTCTGTGTCTCTTAGCAAATGTGTGTGTGTGTATATGTTTACATATGTAATGATGAAATGCATGTGTGTGTGTGTGTGTATGTTTACATATGTAGTGATTAAGTGTGTATGTGTGTGTGTCATACTAACCCAGCGCAGTGCTGAGCTGCTGTCACTGTTGGCCTGCGATGACATCACGTCCATGAAGGCTTTGGTTGTATCAGAGAACCGGTTCTTTAGAACTGGGACGGGAACCCTGTCAGCCACACACACACACACACACACACACACACACACACACACACAAAGTAGCATGTTCAGAGCTCACAGAGCTTCAGTAAATAGTGCCAGCAACCAATTAGTGAGGACAAACAGCTGGACCAGCTTCATATGAACTCATCTCCCCCAGGAATAGGGAGCCCCAGCATGTGTGAGTGTGTGTGTCTGCATGTGTGTGTGTGTGTGTGTGTGTGTGTGTGTGTGTGTGTGTGTGTGTGTGTCTAACCTCTTGAGCACCAGGTTTAGCAGGTAGGCCACTGCAGCTAGAGACTCACTGGATTCTACAGCCTCAAGAGTAGTCATCTGAGAAAGAGAGAGAGAGAGAGAGAGATGGAGATGGAGAGAGATGGAGAGAGAGAGAGAGAGAGAGAGAGAGAGAGAGAACAAAAAATGTGTGGTCAAGCAGGAGGAAGAGGAGAAGAAAGAGGAGGAGAAAGAGGAGAAGAAAGAGGAGGAGAAAGAGGAGGAGAAAGAGGAGGAAGAGGAAGAGGAGGAGAAAGAGGAAGAGGAGGAGAAAGAGGAGGAGGAGGAGGAAGAGGAGGAGGAAGAGGAGGAGGAAGAGGAGAAGAAAGAGGAGGAAGAGGAGGAAGAGGAGGAGGAGGAGGAGGAAGAGGAGGAGGAGAAAGAGAAGGAGGAGAGGAGGAGGAAGAGGAGGAGAAAGAGAAGGAGGAGAGGAGGAGGAAGAGGAGGAGAAAGAGGAGGAGGAGGAGAAAGAGGAGGAGGAGGAGAAAGAGGAAGAGGAGGAGGAGGAGAAAGAGGAGGAGGAAGATGAAGAGGAGGAAGAGGAAGAGGAGGAGGAAGAGGATGAGGAAGAGGAAGAGGAGGAAGAGGGACTCACCAGTGCAGCAAAGTACTCCGTTTCTGTCTCCTTCCCACCCTGAGTACGAATCACGTCCGTCACCGCCGCCAACACTGCACAGATCTACACACACACACACACACACACACACACACACACACAGAGAGACACACACACACACACACACAGACACAGACACAGACACATACACACACACACACACACACACACACACACACACACACACACACACACACACACACACACGAGCTTAGAATCCTTCAGCCCGCAGCGTTCTCTTGGTGGACTAAACAGCACAGCAGTCACACAGAGGACCAATCATAGCACAGGATAGTAGTGGAAGATGGTGCACATTGCTAGAATGGGGTGTGTATGTGTGTGTGGACCACAGCATGTGTGTGTGAGGGTAGTAGGACTAGGCCAAACTGTGTAGGTGTGATGCTGTAATGGGTATCTGTGTGTGTTGTGTGTAGGTGGAGTATGCAGGTGCAGGTGCAGGTGTGTGTGTGTGTGTGTGAGTGTCTGTGGTAAGACAAGTGTGCAGCTGTGTGTGTGTGTGTGTGTGATGCTTTGTGGTACTATGTGTGTGTGTGTGTGTTTGTTGTATGTAGGTGTGTGTGTAGAGTATGGGAGGTGTGGTGCTGTGTGTGTGTGTGTGTGTGTGGTCCTGACCTCCTTGTGTGCGGCCGAGTTGGACTCCCAGTATCGCTGGACCTTGCGGAAGGAGAGGTTGGAGCAGTCGGACACTCCGCTCAGGAAGGTGGCGCCAGAGCGCTGGGACAGAGCCTGCTCCGCCTCGTCCATGTCCTCGCCATCCTCCCCCAGCTCCACAGCGCCGCCCTGCAGGTCATCATGCAGCTTCAGAGCGTCCACCGTCAGCCCACTCTTCTCTAAAACACACACACACACACACACACACACACACACACACACACACACACACACACACACACACACACAGGGCATTATGTAGCTTCAGCACATTCACTGTCAGATCTTTACCTCAACACACACACGGCATTATGCAGCTTCCGCACATTAACTGTCAGATCGCTCTTCACTACAAAACACACACACATACAGCTCATTAGGCAGCTTCAGCTCATTATGCAGCTTCAGAGTGTCCACTGTCAGACTACACTTCTCTATAACACACACACATAGGTCATTATGCAGCTTAAAAGCATCCACTGACAGACAGCACACACACACGCACACACCTGCTGTAGTCCACACACACACTCAATAATTTCTGTTCATCTGTATTAAATCAGCTGGATGAAACTAGCAGAAATGTCATATTTCCAACACTCCTCCTGTTATTTCCACTTGAGTTCTGAAGCTCCTCCTTACATGCCTCAGAGAGAATGCTCAGTTCGGCTTACAGTATTGTGACCTCTGACCCGAAAGACCTGTTGCCTTAAGCCTGATAAGATCAGCAGCCAGTGGACCATGACTGCCTGTGTTTGGGGCCTGTGTTTACCATGATGCAAAGTTTATTTTGGTTACTGGCATCTGCCATTGTTAGACTTTTCTTGTACACTTCGGAAATAGACTGTGCATATACTGAGTTGGTCTGCAAACCTGCGATTCTTGTTTACAAGGGCCCTAAAGGCAAAGAGCAACGTACATTTTATTTCTACAATATATTCCAAGGTGCAATATCTACTAATTGCTCTTCATCTTCATAAGAGTTTGTGATTAAAGTGTAATTCGTGTGTGGTGATGTTGCGTGAGTGTGTGCGCATGTAACTACTGGAGATGTCAACAAAACAGTCAAAGGTAGTTGCTGTTACGGTTATAGCATATGCGGTTATATATAATTCTAGATCAATACAGCATGAACTGGGGCTGTCCTACCCGCAGATATCTTACGGCAGGACAGCAGAAAACAGGACAGCAGAAAACGACTAACAGGACAGCAGAAAACGACTAACAGGACGGCAGAAAACGACTAACAGGACGGCAGAAAACGTCTTAACGCTAGCTAGCCATCGTTCATATTAATGTTAGCCTCGACCATCCAACTAACTTCACGTTTGGCTATTACCATGATGACAAAAGTTAATGTTAACTGCTATAGATCACTAACGTCACCGCTCTGTCCTGTTTATACGAAATATTCTGCGTAAACTTTCCACTGACTAAGTTACTCAGCGCTTTACTGTTGTTATGCTGCCTGCGTGGCTGTACGCGATCGCTGGGTCTTGGTACCCACGTGTGGTCCGCATGTAGGCCGGGTGATTTAACACCGCTGCACTTACCGGAGGGCCGACTGAAGAAACGACTTCTGGCCGCCTGTCGGTAGCGACTCGTCTCGGGATTTGAGTCGCTGCTGTGCCCTTTTTTCCATCGTTTTAATTTCTGTGCCGTCCCGGAGCGAAGCTTCCCCGACTTTACCATTTTGTTGGTTCAGTTTGAGCTGAGCTGGAGAGCTGGTTAGCTACCTCAGCCTGGGCTCATAGAGCAGTCGCAGTGGACTGACGTCACTCGCCTGCGCTGTGTTTGTGTTTGTGCACCACCTCATTATCACCGCCAGAGGGCGCTCCTCTGATAGAGAGCACCTCTCTCTAATTGTACGGAGCGCACGTTTCCATGCGCGCGTGCCTGGGACGGTCGGGATTGCAAAGGCAGAGACGGCTCTGTCAGAAGGCCCTTTTTGAAGTCACGAGGAGAGTAAAAACATGACGGAGCATTACTCAGGGACTGTTCCGGTACAGGAGGAGTTGGTCGCCGCTCTTGCAGTCACAAGTCCCTCGTGGCATGGCCTACTACATCATCTGTGTAAATGGAGCTGTATTTGACAAGAGACGGATGTAGTTGGTTTGTCCAAAAATGTTGTCACTATTCATTAACAATTTTTAAAGCTGTTGTCTTTATTTACTATTCTTTGCCTTTGTTCACCCTGCTAAGCACATTGAATTGCCCCTGAGTATTAAATGTGCTATATAAATACACTTGCTTTGCTCCCTTTGGAACTGACATCGATCCAACACTGGTTTTAAATCTAGACTTAAGACCAAACTGTTCTCAGACGCTTTCTGCTAACTGTGCCGAGTTACAAATTCTGAATCTGCCTCGATAATTATTCTACTTTGTTTTTATTACTTTTTTACTACTTTTGTTTTGTTTTGCTTACTAATTATTCTTTTATTTTTAAAATGATTTTACCTTGTGTTTTATGTTTTCTTTTATTATGATCTTTACCTTTTAACTATTCTTTGACTATATTGCCCTCTATGCTTTTTTATTTGTTATTATCGTTTGGTTTTGTTTATGTAAAGCACATTGAATGACCTCTGTGTATGAAATGTGCTATATAAATAAACTTGACTTGACTTGACTTGACTGGTGTGTGGGCCCCTCTGCAAATCTAATTCCCCCCAGAACTATAGATAGACATGGTTCTGATGATTGATAGATAGATAGATAGATAGATAGATAGATACTTTATTGATCCCCAAGGGGAAATTCAAGTCCCCCCAGAGCTGTACATAGACATGGTTCTGATGCCCCCTTGG
>NC_063206.1:4444263-4456763 GCF_017589495.1 Alosa alosa | reverse complement strand
TCAGTTCTCTGAACACACACGAACACACACACACACACACACACACACACAGATTATTTATAGACTTCTGGATTACCTCATGTCACCCAGCAACACATAACAGGATTTACCTTCCTGCCTTCCCAGAATGCATTGCCTTGAGGGATATGGGTAGTCAGACCAAACACAGGTGACAAACAAAAACACACACCTGTAGAATCACACACACACACACACACACGCAGAATGAAAATTACAGCTAAAAATTACACACCACTGTAGCTAAAAATTACACACCACTGTGTGTGCGTGCATGTGTATGTGCGTGCTTGTGTTTGTGAGAGTGACATTTGTATGGTGCATAAGTGTAGGTGTGTGTGTGTGTGTGTGTGTGTGTGTGTGTGTGTTTTTTGTAACTGACATCTGTGTGGTGCATGAGTGTAGGTGTGTGTCTCTGCGAGTAAGTGAATATGTTTGTGTGTGTTTGTGTGTGTGTATGTGTGTGTGTGTGTGTGTGCATGTGTGTGGGTGTGTGTGTTGAGATATGCTTCAATTCCCTTTGCTTACACTATCAACACCTCATGTCTAACTTCATAAATTCATAAATACTACTATGATGCCCACAACCACACAACACACACACAGACACACACACACACACACACACACACATAGCCCCAAATGCAAAGTCTAGAAACTACCAACCTATGTATGCCCAAGGCTTCCTAACACTAACACAATGAGCTGGTACTGTGTCCTAGGTTCTCAACACTAGCACAATGAGCTGGTACTGTGTCCTAGGTTCTCAAGACTAACACAATGAGCTGGTACTGTGTCCTAGGTTCCCAACACTAACACAATGAGCTGGTACTGTGTCCTGGGTTCTCAATGGCAGAGAGTTATTCTGTGGGAGAGTCTTCCATGAAGAGACAAACAGAGATCGTGTCTGATGCCAGAGAAGGTGCTTGCAAGAGAATAAACCATTCAAAGCGTACTGTATACGTAACACACACACACACACACACACACACACACACACACATATAGACCTGAAGAGAAATTAATTTCTAACACTACATAACACACACACACACACACACACACACACACACACATACACACACACGTGCGGGAGCTCAAGAGGGGATACTCACGTTTTAGCACTACGGCAACAGAAGGGTGATAGTCTCTTGAGTTAGCGACGCCCATGACGACCGTATCCAAGCAGCTTGTGTTGCTGTGCCGGTGCTTACATCCGATTTCAAACAAACTAACAAAACACACACTCCTGTCCTGCAGGTCTCTCTCACACACACACACACACACGCCTGACGGTGCCCTGCTGTCAGACACTCAGGTGCAGAGGCATCTTCCAGTGATGCAGAGAGGTGACGAACCCAGCTATCCTCACTGCAGCCGGCCTCTTAACACACACACACACACACACTCTCTATCTCTCACCTCCTGCACTGACAAATATAACACACACAGTCTTCTTTCATCGAACCACTTGCAAATTAAACATACATACCCTCCTCTGTTAACTGCTTGCAAATATAACACACACACACACACACACACAGATTTCTCTACCTGACTGACAGACACATAAGCCCTGCCCTCTGGGTTTTATTCAAGTACCGAGTTCACCCACCCCTGGTTCAACAGGACTGGCCCCCGCTTCTGAGAGCTTTCTAATCCAATCAGGGCTATTTCCAGCTGGTTCTAACTGACCTCTGTCCAGGCCTGGTCAGAAATAGCCTGTCATACCCAGATGGGTCCAAAGCCACAAATACACACAACAGGATTACATGAATTCCAGGTAGTTCCGTAAGTGTGCGACGACACACACACACACACACACACACACACTCACACACTTGTTTGGGTTAGGGGCAGCAACAAAAAGCCACACCCAACATCACTTCACACACACTTGTCTGATGTGGACTCTCATTACACACACACACACACACGCTTGACGGTGCCCTGCTGTCAGACACTCAGGTGCAGAGGCATCTTCCAGTGATGCAGAGAGGTGACGAACCTAGGCACCTCACTGCAGCCGGGCTCTTAACACACACACTTCTATCTCTCACACCTCCCTGTACTGGACAACATAACACACACAGTCTCTTCATCTAACCCACTTTGCAAATTAAACATACATACCCTCCTCTGTTAACTGCTTGCAAATATAACACACACACACACACACACAGATTTCTCTACCTGACTGACAGACATAAGCCCTGCCCCTCTGGGTTTGATTCAGAAAACTAGGCTCCACCCACCCCTGGTTCAACAGACTGGCCCCGCCCCTGAGAGCTTTCTAATCCAATCAGGGCTATTTCCAGCTGGTTCTAATCCGACCCTCTGTCCAGGCCTGGTCAGAAATAGCCTGTCAAGGGCCCAGATGGGTCCAAAGCCACAAATACACACAACAGATTACATGAATTCCAGGTAGCCTCAAAGTGTGCGCACGCACACACACACACACACACACACACACACTCACACACTTGTTTGGGTTAGGGGCAGCAACAAAAAGCCACACCCAAACACGCCCACACACACTTGTCTGATGTGCAGGGACTCTCTCACACACACACACACACACACAAACACACAGTGCTTTGTGCATTGGGGTGATCATGCTGGAACTAAAAGGGGCTTCCCCACACTGTTCCCAAAAAGTTGGAAGCGTATAATGTGTTGGTATACTGAAGATTTCCCTTACTGAACCAACCCCAGAAAAACAACCTTACACACACACACACACACACACACACAGTGCCGTTATGTCCTTATACCTCCACCGGCATGGCATGACTGTCCAGTGCACACAAAGCAACGTACACCTGGTCCATCCTGAAGGAGAATTCAGGACATTTTTCCACACAGATCACAGTTTCTCGAGGACACCGAGTGCTGTCGGTACGGAAACAAACCGGTGTTCTGCCTAGCTCGAGTTGCTGCAGCTAACAGCAAGAGTAGCCAGGCAGCTACAGCGCTACACTCTGGGGGCATGAACATGGGGCAGCTACAGCGCTACACTCTGGGGGCATGAACATGGGGCAGCTACAGCGCTACACTCTGGGGGCATGAACATGGGGCAGCTACACTCTAGGGGCATGAACATGGGGCAGCTACACTCTAGGGGCATGAACATGATCTACAGTGCTACACTCTGGGGGCATGTTCATGATCTACAGTGCTACACTCTGGGGGCATGTTCATGATCTAAAGTGCTACACCCTGAGATGGCGAGCCAGGCCAACATTGTCAAACGTCAGTGTCTGACCACACAAATACTCTCCTGAATGAATGGACAAACAGACAAAAACATAATCTTGTGGAAATCCCTCCCAGAAGAGTGGACGTCGTCACAGCTGCACAGGGAGGACCAAGTCCTTGGGGTGGAGCTGCACAGGGGGGACCAAGTCCTTGGGGTGGAGTGGGAGACTAAATATTACCTGGAGATCTAAAGCTCCAGTGGCCCCATCAGTGGCCCCAACAGGGGTGGGGTTTTTAATGCCCCCTCCCGACAGGGGGTGGGGCTGTAAATTGTCCCTCCCAATAGGAGGTGTGATAGTTGATTGCCCCTCCCAACAGGGGTGGGGTTGTTGATTGGAATGGAATGTGACCCACCTTAGCCTGATTCCTCTTCAGGGGGGAGACCTGGGGCAGCGGAGCACACTTCTGTTCATCTGCTATATGAGTTGGACAGGACCTCTCATGTTTACATTAGATTATTAGATTAGATTATTAGATTAGGTGCAACTTTATTGTCATTGTGCAGAGTGCAAGTACAAAGACAACGAAAAGCAGTTTGCATCTAACCAGAAGTACAAAAAAGCAGAAAAGGCAGGGTTCCCACACCTTGGTTAAGATCAAATTTAAGGACCTTTCAAGGACTTTCCAGGCCCAATATCCTTAAATTCAAGGACCTACTGTAATGTGTTGATAAATTTCAAGCGCGGGCATGGTTAAATCATGTTACCTCAACAGACCAAGGATACCTTGTCACAGTTTTCTTTTATTTTTGGTCATATGACAGGCCTATTCTATTTTTCATGTTTGTATTTTGCATAAAACTGAACTGAAATAAACTTGTCCTAAACAAGTTAAACTCGTTACCATGAACATGTCGGTTTATTCATCAGAATGTTAAATTAAATATTTGGGCAACAAACACTACACGCGGGAAACACGCAGAAATCACGCTGGCTGTGTACATGTTAATAAGCGGAATTGTACGTAATTGTATGGATTTTTTTTCCTCAAAAAGAAATTCAAGGACTTTCAAGGACCTCCACTTATTTATGTCTCTTTTCAAAAACTTTCAAGGGCCTTGAATTATTTTTTTTAGATTCACAAACTTTCAAGGATTTCAAGGACCCGTGGGAACCCTGAAAAGGGCAATTTGATATACAGAGTATAGGCAGGTGGTGCATAGACAGGACAATATAGTGCAGTGTAGACAGTAGTATACAGCTGATTTACAGAAGGTGTTTAGAGTAGTATACATTAAACATGTACTGTTCTTTCAGTATATAAGTTGGAGAAGATCTCTGCTCTGTCATGTGCTATTCATCTGCTATGAGTTGGAGTGGACCTCTGGCATGTGCTGTCTGGGCTATTCTACTGTAAACCTCTTTAATGACCAGCACTGTTACTGTTATTGTCTGTAGATGCCTCACAATTTAAGATGTTGTCTAGTATGCTACATTACTTTCTCAAGCATGGTGGAAACAACACACACACACACACACACACACACACACACGGTGGAAACATCCTTTGGAAATGTAAACCAACTCAAGCAACAGTTCAACTGTTTATTTCCTACCTAGTGGAGATCCTACTCTGAGTCCTTGAACAAACACACACACACACACCTTATCTCTCAACTGCGGAATGTTCCAGCAGCATGGGATAAAACAGGAGAGCTGGAGAAAGCAACTTCCTTAGACATCTCTGCAGAAAGGCTACTGCTTTGCCACACAATTCATTCTTTTGATTAATTTAAACTAATATAATTAAAACTCTATTGCAATAGGACCACTTCACTTGGTGAGGTCATCATGCCTGATGGACACACCAGTCCTTCATCTGTTGGTATTGCTTGACTGCCAGGGTTACAAACACAGGACTCTCATCCTGTGATGGGGGGTGGTGGCCGTTTAGCACTGTAGAGGGGTTGAGCCGTTTTAACACAACCGTTACACAACAACCTTGTTTATAACACATTAGGGGCCAGGGGTTTCTGATCTAAGACCCTGACAGGCAGCACGGGTGCGGACACGCCAGATTAGAGTGCGCGCTGTCACTCGGCACAGCTCAGCTAATCTCTACGCGTGATCTCCCAAAAGCCTCTCAAACCCGCGAGCGACCGTGTGTAGCTGCCACGGCCACATCTGAAATAATTAGCAGCCCAGCAGCACGAGACCACCCTAGCTGCATCCTCGCGCACCGCACCTCTCTCACCTCCACGCTTCTTGTTGCGCCTGCCGCCGTTCCTGCTCGCGCCCAGCGCGCGCCTCTGGGTCCCCACGCATCCTCCCATGGCGTGCGTGCGTGCAGGGCAGGCTACTTCTCGTGGGCCATAATAAGAGTTGGCTACGTGAGAATGCACCTGCAGACAAACACAAACAGATCAAAAGCCGTTTTCACATCGCAGGTGCTTCTGATGCATTTATCTTTCAGCAGCTTAATTAGCTCCTGCTGAATCATCCAATCACTGAGATGCAACAGCAACGCCGTCTACATTTAGCCTATAATTAAAACAATAAAAAAACTGAATCATTTGCACACTGAAAGCTCAATGTTATGATTACAAAATAGGCCTATTGTTTTAACCATATTGGTTTACATTGATGCTAGTACATTAGCATGTGAAAGGTTTCATTGTTCATGCATAACATTACTTCAAAATTTAGTCAGAATGTATGTCAGAAGTAAAGTAACAGACGCGCAAAACAGATGTTATGCTGGTATGCTCCAGATTATAGAGTCGGAACTGAGTAGTTATTTTCGGGACATCATTATATAATGGGACTCTTGCCCGCTGGATACGGTTCGGTTGCTCGAGGCGCTAACTCCGGGGCAGACACACACACCGCACTAATCTTCAGTGACGGGTCTAATCTTCGTGTCGCCAGCCGTCAGCAGACAAGCGCCGCAGGTAGCTCGCACGGCCACCGCGCACCGGACAGTTTGCCGGGCTGTGGCACAAACATCGGACCGTGTGTCCACTCCCCGGCGTGCACCGCCTTCATAGTCACTTTACTCGCCTGTGCGTGCAATATGTAGTTTCTCCGTGCACCTCATATGAAACAGCAGTCTAAACATCATACCTCCTGCCAGTTAGCACATAGTGAAATGGTGCTGCGTACGTACCCGAACACGCCCCGGTATACCATCAGGCCAGTCGCCGGAGCAAGGCGAGTAGTGCAGAGAGAACGAAATGTGCAAGAATGAGTTTGCAATAGGCCCTGAGCTTCTTACTATGCGTGCTGCAGGTCCCGGCTACAGCTTCAGATTTTAAATCCCTTGGTTGATACTCAATGAAACGCATGCGCGCAGCGGGACGTCGGGTCAGGGAATCTATCTGGTCACCTACGGGCACACGTGCCATGTCTGACAGCGGGCGCCTTTTGCTCTCGCGCACGTTGAACCGGCTGAAAGGGCAGTTGTGGGTGTAAACTACACAAACGTGGGAAGGCCTGACGACGACAGATCAGGAGACGACAATTGGATTCGCTACTATCTCAAGATGTGTTTTCCATCCCATAATAGTTGTATTTATGTAGCCTAGCTAAGACTTCTGCTCTAAATGTAAAAAAAAAAAAAAAAACTTCTATTGGAACCCCCTAAAATGATAAATCTGACTAAATATCAATCTCTACTGCCTGCCATTGCAGTATACCCTTAAAACGAATGTGTTAGAAAACAACACAAGTTGTGTTTTTTTTTATGCATGTATTTTCACAAATATTTTTCACATCCAAAATCACACCGCACAACATCGTAGACATGTGTAACTAGCCAAGGCCTCTGCCCCGATCATCCAGATCTCAGCACACTTCAGCCAAATCCCACCTGTGTGTGTGTGTGTGTGTGATTGACATCTCTGATGCACTTGTGTGTGTGTGTGTGTGTGTGTGTGTTGGTTGTGGTCGGAATACAGTGACCTTCTGCCCTCTACTGGCAAGAGACCGGTACTGTGTCAGTTCCTTTCATCGAAACTCTTAATTAATGCATTTTTAAAAGGTGCTCTAAGGCTAAGCGATGTTACGCGGTTTCTAAGCGAAAACATTTTCTGTCACATACAGCAAACATCACCTCACTATCCACTAGCTTCCTCTGGCCTAACTACACTGTAAAAAACGCGGTCTCTGTGGACAGACCAGACTCCAAAAACGGCAACAAAAGTCTGGACCATAAAACCATAACAAACTGTTCCAGCCAATCACAGACAAGATGCGCGTTTAGGAGAGTTTCAATTGCATGGGAGGGAATAGCAAGCTAGCTCTCTGTTTTGGTTGAACATCAACAGTAGTGTTGGATTCTCTGGTTGTTGCGTTGTGTTTTAGTTCTAATGTCTGTATTGAAGATGGTCAATAAAGCTTGACGGCGGGATCAGGATCGGCGATTAGATGATGATTTATTGTAGATGGTACAACAATGAATAACAGAACACAGGCTAAGTCTCAAACAGTAAAACTGTGCAGAGTCTAACAGTTGTGGTTGTTATTAGAAGCGGCTGCTGAGCCTTCCGACAGAAGATGCTCCTCGGGTCGCTTCCTCGATCCATCTCCAAGTCAAAACCTAAGACAAAGCCTGTTATACTAAAACATACAAACGTCAATCATGGCAACGTGGCAGGTGCCAACCAGTGTACACAACCCGGCCCTGGCCAGATGGAGATACTAGCCTGAATAGGCAGACATGCTGTCTCCCTCGGCCCATGTTCTCACTGATGTTCCTCGGATGTTCCTAAACATCGGCCTGTATGACCTTCCTGCTGGTACACAGGCCTAAGGCACAGTTATGTACAATAATATGGACCTCTCCCTGTTGTATACTACACACAGAAGTAACATATGAACACATCAGAATACAGTAAGAATACCCCAGAATTCTACAGTAGTGACGTTACCCAACATCGCTTAGAGCACCTTTAACTAGTTAGAAATGCATATAAAAAGACCCAACATCACTTAGAGCACCTTTAACTAGTTAGAAATGCACCAACATCGCTTAGAGCACCTTTAACTAGTTAGAAATGCACATAAAAAGACTGTTTTTATTCTTGGATAAATATTCAACTGTTAGTTTTGAGTACCCATGACTGCAATACGACTACTGTTGTGTAATTTTCATATCATCTGGGCCAGCCCAAGCTGGTGTGTGTGTGTGTGTGTGTGTGTAAGACTGAGAAAGGAAGAGAGAGACTTGGTGTGAAGTATAAACTGATCTCATTGTGACTGTAAAAAAAGAATACGTTTAATAGTTTGAATAAAGTTAAAAAGCACGACACACATCCAGTACAGGCATGTGGACATTCTCCATAACTCCACTGTCCCTTAGCAGTCCCAACTGGAGAAAGGATCCAAAATGGCTGACTGTACAGGGGCAGGTGGTTCAGTCAGTAGTAGATCCAAAATGGCCGCCTCTGTGGGACGCAGAGGTCTAGATCCAAAATGGCTGTCTGTACAGGGGCAGGTGGTTCAGTCAGTAGTACAGTAGATCCAAAATGGCCGCCTCTGTGGGACACAGAGGTCTAGATCCACAATGGCTGCCTGTACAGGGGCAGGTGGTTCAGTCAGTAGTAGATCCAAAATGGCCGCCTCTGTGGGACGCAGTGGTCTAGATCCACAATGGCGGCCTGAGCAGGAGTGGCTGGTCCAGTGGCTCTCAGCAGCATGCTGTCCCCATAGGCTGTCCCCCAGCCATCAGCCAAAGCACAGCAGTGCCCAACAACCACCAGGATGACCCCACAACCAACACCACGTGCGTCACCATGACAATATCACAGAGAGGGTCTCAGAGGTTTCGGATGAGCAGAACGGAATCAGAGCACTTAGTGCAGGACGTGTGTGTGTGTGTGTGTGTGTGTGTGTGTGTGTGTGTGTGTGTCACACAGGAAGGGCTTCTTTTCTCTTGGGGTGGAAGTCCCACGTTAGGCCGTCTCCACAGGGGGGGTGACTAGAGGGCAAGAGAACCCGTGTCACCCAATGACTGTGGAGAGAGAGAGACAAAGTGTGAGGCAATGACACAGTGTGTGTGTGTGTATGTGTGTGTGTGTGTGTGTGTGTGTGTGTGTGTGTGTGTGTGTGTGAGTGTGTGAGTGTGTGAGTGTGAAAAATGTTAAAATACCAGCCATTAACTCTTTCAGTAGGTGGTTATAGCACAAAAATGGTTGTACTTATTTATGGTAGCCTTGGACATGTTCATAGACTCTGGGTTAGAGAATTGGAAATTGCTGGACTTAACAAGACAAAATCTAAGCAAATAGCCAAATACTGCTCTGTGTCAGCCATCATAGGCAGTCTGCATGTATGGAAAAGGCGGTGCCATCTCTACCCCTGATAATACGTATTTATCCACTGATTTAGCTGATCATATGTATTTATCCACTGATTTAGCTGATAATATGTATTTATCCTGATTTACCTATAAAGCTGTAAGCACTTGCACAGTGTTTGTGTTGCTGTGTGAGACACAAATGGGCTCTTTATTAATATTTGGAATGCTGTGTTGTTGTAATCAGTATTGGTCATCCTAAATAAATGAATTAAATGTGTGTGTGTCTTTATGTGTGTGTGTGTGTGTGTGTGTGTGTGTGTGTGTGTGTGTGTGTGTGTGTGTGTGTGTGTGTGTGTGTGTGTGTGCGTGCGAGTGATGCAATCTCACCTTCTCTTCTCGACACCTAAGAAGAGCTTCCAGTTGTTCAGGCGTCCATAATTGTAGGGGTTTTTGTAGACCTGTCGACACATAACACACACTGAACAATTCACAACATGTGTATGTGTATGTCTGAGAGAGTGTGTGGGTGTGTGTGTATAGGTGTCTTTGAAAGTGTGTGTGAAAGTGTGTGTGTGTGTGGGCACGTGTGAGTGAGTGTGTGTGTATATCTGTGTGCGTGTGTGTTTGTGCGTGTGTGTGTGAACGTGTGTCTGTGTATGTGTGTGTGTGTGTGTGTGTGTGTGCAGTGTGTGTGTGTGTGCGAGTGAGTGTGTGTGTGTGCACCTGCGAGTGAGTGAGTGAGTGTGTGCGCGTGAGTGTGTGAGTGTGTGTGTGTGTGTGTGTATCAGTGTTGCGCGGGTTTGGTCACAAGCGGCCCACGGTCGCCCGATATTTTAATCAACCCGATCACACAACAAAACAAATCAAACACATCAAGACAAAATTATACCCGACCCGCGATCCGACCCGCTTATTTACAAAATGTGCGCTTTTGGTTATAGCCTACCATGCAGTGTGACTGTAGGCCATTTCTGTAAAACAAACTCATTTAATTGTGAAACTTTATGCAGTAGAACTACACACATGCAGGACATAATGTTTGCGCAGCAGAGAGAATGAGAATAAGAGTGCAAGCACGCACGCAACCAGCAAAGGATAAGCTAAACACTAAGACAAGACTTCAAGCCCATGGACATACATTTTTCTTTCGAAAACAGAAATGGGAAAGGCAGCAAGGTAGGCAAGAGAGATACATTGCTGGTCAAAACGTTAGCATAAGAACTGGTTGGCTGAATGAAGCACAACGCTTTACTGAAGCACATACACTGTTTAAAGTCACGGACACCAAAGTAACTTTTATGCATGCGCAAACCTGTATGGCCTATACATACCGGTAGATATGGCTGTGTAGCCTGTGTACCACAACATTTATGCCTGCAGGCGCCTGCTCACTAGCCTAGAAATCTAGATGCACCTTAGCGGCAACAATGTGGGTCTGGCTCGTCAAGCTGCCTGCTCACGGCTGTAGGCTAAAAGTTTAACATGGGCAGGTGGTAAAGTATCAGCATTATTTTACTGAACGACTTGTCAATAGGTCTTGTACCTAGTCCCAGGTCAGTATATAAAGCTATCTATTGCTCGCATGAGGTCTGGAATTGCACTTACTCGGGTTTGGCTGTGAAGAGGGCTTAGTCTACCACTGCCTTTGTGACGAAGTTACTGTATGTTGGTCCTGCCTGTTTTGCCTGTTTTGGCTTTGCAAGCTACATAGAACATAACTTTAATCTCCTTTGAACCTTTCCAAATATTTCCCATATATGAACTTTATTATTTAGAACATAACAGTTCCACTACTCCACCCTACAGTCTCCACCTTTACAGAACCTCCATCTCCAAATCCATTTCCCATATACAGCTTCCTACAGTTCCACCCTACAGTCTCCACCTCTACAGGTGTCTTTCCATTATTTTACCTCTCCACCTCTACAGTCTCCACCTCTACAGTCTCCACCTCTACAGTCTCCATCTCTACCTCTCCACCTCTACAGTCTCCTTCTCTACCTCTCCACCTCTACAGTCTCCACCTCTACAGTCTCCACCTCTACAGTCTCCACCTCTACAGTCCTCCACCTCTACAGTCTCCATCTCCACCTCTACAGTCTCCATCTCTACAGTCTCTCTACATCCACCTCTACAGTCTCCAGTCTCTACAGTCTCCATCTCTACAGTCTCCATCTCTACCTCTCCACCTATGTGGCAAGTAGGTCTGTATGCTTCAACCAATGATACCTTTGAAAAGCAATTATGAGTTAAATATTGATGTTAGCCTTCTTGTGATACTTTTAAGTATTTTAAAATATATATATATATATATATATATATATATATATATATATATATATATATATATATATTTAATTCATTTTAACTGACCCGCCTGCAAATGACCCGAATATCATTAAAATATTTTTTATATGACTCATAACCGCGGATGACCACTTAATTTCGGGCAGGCCGCGCAACACTGGAGTGTATATCTGTGTGTGCGCGCGCATGTGTGTACCTTGCCCCGTTTGCTGAGTCGTTTGACCTCCTTCTTGTTGATGTGTCTTTCGATGCTCGTCTCTCCACGAGAGATCAGCATAGCGTGCCACAGCGTCAGACCACCCAGAGCTACCGACACAGTGCTGCAGGACACACACACACACAACACACACACACACACAAACAAACACACATGCACACACACACACACACACACACACAGCAGGACACATACAAACCAACACACACACACACACAGCAGGACACATACAAACATACAACACACACACACACACACACACACACACAGCAGGACACATTCAAACACACATGATGACCAATGAGTAATGGACAGTTACTGGTCACATAACACAGAAAAATGTGTGTGTGTGTGTGTGTGTGTATGTGTATCTGTATGTGTGTGTGTGTGTATGTTTTGTACCTGGTCAGGACCCACATGTAGATGATACTCTTGTTCACCAGTTTGTCCTTGAAGGTAAAGG
>NC_063206.1:4429263-4439263 GCF_017589495.1 Alosa alosa | reverse complement strand
ACGCTTACTTTGGTCTCACTCATTGCATCCAAATATCAGAAATAGCAAACAGGTTATGGTAGGGTAAGTTAAGCTATAAGCACATAGCCAATTAAACATGAAGAAAAAAGTGAACGGGACACTTTTTGAAACTATTTCAGCTTGTGTAGGCCTATCAGTGCTTTCTGAACATATTGAACACACTTTTAGAAATACCGTGATAATACCGAAAACCGTGATCATTTTGGTCACTATAACCGTGAGGTTAAATTTTCATACCGTTACATCCCTAAAGACGATCATGATGCGTGCGTGTTTGTTTATGTTTGTGTGTTTAGGCAGGTGTCCAGACAGCATGTGCGTGGCCTTGCAGTGGTGGAATATGATCATATCATGAGCTGTCTGTGTGTGTGTGTGTGTGTGTGTGTGTGTGTAAGTGTGCGTGTACATGTGTGCGTGTACATGTGTGTGTGTGTGTGTGTGCTCACCGTGGGCGGTCGTCCAGGTGGCGTGCGCGTGGCCTTGTAGTAGTGGAATGTGATCATGACTATGATCCAGTGTCCGAAGCCCAGGTGCCAGGCGATCCACTGGGGGGGGTACGTCCGCAGCACCAGAGGCAGAAGTACCAGGTACGCAATCAGCATGATGGAGCTGGTCAGCACGATGACCAAACATACAAACACCTGTACACACACACACACACACACAGCATCAGAACAGCTCGCACGCGATCAGCATGATGGAGCTGGTCAGAACAATCACTAAACACACACACACACTTATACAACACACACACACACACGCGCACACACACACCTACACAACACACACACACCTATACAACACACACAAACACACACCTATACACACACACACACCACTACATCACACACACACACACCACTACAACACACACACACACACACACCTATACAACACACGCACACACACACACACACCCTATACAACACACACACCTATACAACACATGCACACACACACACACACCCCTATACAACACACACACACACACACACACACACCTATACAACACACACACAGCATCAGAACATCAGGTATGCAATCAGGACAATGGAGCTTGTCAGTACAATAATCAAACACACAAAGACCTGTACAACACATACGCACACACACACACTGACCGGTCCAAACCATCGTGTGAGGCGGTCGGCAGTCCAAAAGACGGGCTCAAAGAGCGACTCGTTGACCGTGTCCCAGGTGGTCAGGGAATTGTAGCAGAGTGATCGTGCCAGGAGGTGTGTGTATGACCATGCGCGTCTCACACACCGGGGCACACGCCACCGACCCCGACGACAACACACACGCACACACTTCTGCAGGACAGGCCCCCCCGGGCACACCCGCATCCTGCAAACACACACACAGAACACAGTTACACACACACACACACACACACACACACACACACACACACAGAATACTGTTACACACACACACACACACACAGAGAATACAGTTACACACACACACACACAGAATACAGTTACACACACACACACACACACACATAGAAAACAATTACACACACACGCACTTCAGCATGAGAGGCCCCCCCGAGCACACCCACATCCTGCAAACACACAGAGAACATAGCTACACAGTTACACACACACCTGTTCATTTGCATATGTAGGGAGACACAAACACACACAGACACACAGATGCACCTTCACCTACTTTGTGTGTGTTTCTGGTTATTTCCGTGTTCCGTATTTGGAGTGTGTGTTAATACGTGTGTGTGCACATGTTTAAATGTGTGTGTGTGTGTGTGTGTGTGCATGCGTGCGTTCCTGGTTATTTCTGTGTTGAGTGACAGACAACAAGAAGAAAGCCACTCTTTATCACATGTTGAAGCGACTACTGTGTCTGTCTGTGTGTGTGTGTGGCACCACCCTTTTCCAAGAGCCTTGCTTTGACAGGTGAGGGGTGTGGTTGATTCAGATTTATGATTTTGAAAAGCTGCTAAGGAATCTACATGTTTTCACAAGAGACCAGTCTATGTGTGTTTGTGTGTGTGTGTGTGTGTGTGTGTGTGAGTAAGTAAGTACAGTGTTTCCCATACATTAACTTATTTGTGGCGGCCCACCACAATATCACCATTGACCACCACACAATGATTTTCCAGGTTGTACTAAATTGTGCTTAAATCTGGTTAGCATCATAACCACGCTGCGCTAATTTGCTAAAAACTGTTGCATTCAAGTTAATTATGCAAACCAACCACCACAAATAGAATTCAATTCTGTGGGAAACACTGAAGTAAGTAAGTTTAATTTATATACCCCCCCCACACACACACACACAGGGCTTCCATATTTCTGATGTCCATTGGGAGAGCATTCCAAAGTCAAAAGGGCAAATGCAGGGTCTCCTTTTTGTTTGAGTCGCTGCGGTCCAGAACGAGAGGTGGGCGGGGCATCAGCTTCTTGGGGCTCACGGCCTCCGTTACCAAGGCAACAGACGGGCCAGCAGCAGGTGAGTCCTGACCTGTGCTACATGACCCCAAACGCAAGGGGAGCGGCAGTGTAGGGGCTAAGAAGCTGGTAGTAGCGTGTAGTAGTAGCGTAGTGGCTAAGGAGCTGGGCTAGCATGCAGTAGTAGCGTAGCGGCTAAGGAGCAGGGCTAGCATGCAGTAGCCTGACAAGTTGTGGGTTCAATACCCAGCTTCCACTGCTGTGCCCTTGAGCAAGACACTTAACCCCGAGTTGCTCCAGGGACACTGGCCCTTGTAATGTAACTGACATCAGTGGCTTGGGATAGAATCGTCTGCTCGCAGACTGAAATGTTATATAAGATGGAGTGAACCGGATAAGGCTGTATGGTGCGGTAGTGACAAAGTGGTCAAGGAACTTGGCTAACATGCAGTAGCCAGCGTGGTGCCCTTGAGCAAGGCGCTTTACCCAGCGTGCCAACATGGTGCCCTTGAGCAAGGCGCTCTGGGGTGACCGGCCCTTGTCATAACTGACATCTGTAAGTCGATTTGGATAAAAGTGTCAGCTTAGTTACTATCGGTGGTCCCCAAACTTTTTCTTCCGAGGGCCAGCTCACTATGCCTGGCTCTAAGAGAGGGCCAGAGACTCGGAGTATATTAGTAACCATAAACAGCTTAGCGCTGTGAACAAAGGCAGTCTACCTTAGTTGAATATTCCATTACATTTAATCTATAGGCTATTGCAATTTAATACCATTGTTATCTGTGTTTATATTGCCATCATGCCATATCAGTGTAAACTGTAGCTCAAATGGAATAATAATAATAGCACTCAAAACTATAAGCAGGGAGTCCCAAAAGTATATTTTGAACTCTGAACTTTGCATAGGCTACACAGCTCAAGTTGTGAACAAGCAATATCCTACAAATAATTTAAAGTTCTCAAACTATGAGTTTTATGAAGTGGTGGCAGAAACATCTGAAATGACCACCATTCTAACTTTCACTCACCTGATGAGAACTTTGGGAACTCTGTATGCACATTTCCAGTTCCAGAAAGTTCCAGAATTATGACTTGAATAGAAGTTAGTTAGTTTTAAACAATTAATTGATACATTTTTAGAATACTTTGAGCACTGATGCATACATTTTATTCCGTTTTCGATGGCAAACGCGAAACAGCGCCAAAACAACCACCAGTGGACAAAAAGAGTATTACATGTGTACTGTTAAGACCCGCCATAGAGAATGAATGGGGGAAATTACGGAGGTTATAGTTAGACGATGTCGTACTCCCGTGCGGGCCGGTTGCTATATACCACGGACATGTTTTGGGGGGCCACCTAAAATGAGGTGGCGGGCCGTAGTTTGGGGACCACTGGTTACTATGAATAAGCACAAGTACAGCTGTGCTCAAATAAATAGCACTGTGTTAGAAACTAAGTGAATAACTTGCTAAATCCTTTTAATGGTTATTATTTCCATATTTCAAATGTAATGAAACATTCCACATGCAATTCCACAGCAAATTATTAACAAATTATTTATCAAGTTTATTTTGTTTTACAGGAAGTAAAGAAAAGAAATATTAGTCTGTTCAAAACAATGGCAGTGTTGACATTTTTCTCTTCAACCTCAAACAGTTGACATCAACTTTTTTAATGATTTGATTTGATTCCATTATATTTGAAATATGGAAATAAAAACTATTAAAATGATTTTGCACTTTATTCACTTTTTAACACACTGCTATCTATTTGAACACAGATGCATAAGGACACACTGGAGAGAGAGAGGGGCAGTTTTGCACTGCTGACCTGGGGAGAGGGGGGCAGTTTTGCACTGCTGACCTGGGGAGAGGGGCAGTTTTGCACTGTTTGCACTGCTGACCTGGGGAGAGGGGCAGTTTTGCACTGCTGACCTGGGGAGAGGGGCAGTTTTGCACTGTTTGCACTGCTGACCTGGGGAGAGGGGGGCAGTTTTGCACTGCTGACCTGGGGAGAGGGGGGCAGTTTTGCACTGTTTGCACTGCTGACCTGGGGAGAGGGGCAGTTTTGCACTGCTGACCTGGGGAGAGAGGGGCAGTTTTGCACTGCTGACCTGGGGAGAGGGGCAGTTTTGCACTGTTTGCACTGCTGATCTGGGGAGAGGGGCAGTTTTGCACTGCTGACCTGGGGAGGGGGGCAGTTTTGCACTGTTTGCACTGCTGACCTGGGGAGAGGGGCAGTTTTGCATGTGTGTGTGCATGTTTGTGTGTGTGTGTGCATGTTTGTGTGTGTGTGTGTGGCTGAAGGTGAGGTGTGTGTGTGTGTGTGTGTGTGTGTGTGTGTGTGTGTATGTGTGGTCCCTCCATTGTATCCATCATCAAGCTTATATCTGCCACCTGATTCAGCCCCAGTGTCTGCCCAGAGCAGTAGTGTGTGTGTGTGTGTGTGTGTGTGTGTGTGAGCCCTGAGCAGTAAGGTTGCACGATGAGGTCTTACTCGCTATCCCCAACAGCCTATGTGCGTGTGTGTGTGTGTGGCTGTGGCTGATCTGACCTTGGACCGTCTGAGATTGTGTGTGTGTGTGTGTGTGTGTGTGCTGAACTTGCCTCCCAGGTGCTCCTATATACTCCTATATATACTGCTCAAAGAAATTAAGGGAAAACTTCAATCATACCCTGGATGTGTGTGTGTGTGTGTGTGTATGTGTGTGCATCTGTAGGCATGTATGTATATGTTTATGTATACTGCTCAGAGAAATTAAGGGAACACTTCAATCATACACTGGATCGGTACTCTGACACTGTTTGGCTCTGAGCACAAGTAAAACTTTCGAGGCAAGTGTTTGATTTTGCAAGAACTGTCAGACATTCTGTGAATGTAGTTTGAGAATGGAGAAAAGGGTGGAAGGTTTAAAAAATGTGTTTTAACAATTGTGGAAAACTGTAAGTGTTCCCTTAATTTTTTTGAGCAGTGTACTTTGTTTCAGACAAATTATCATAATGAATCAGCCGCAAACAATTTGCAGTGAAAAGTTGAAAAATGTGAGGCTCTCATTAGAGTTATTCACAGCCTACCTGTGCACATGCCTGCGTGTTCTGGCCTTATATTGCCATCATCTGGGTGTGACAAAAGCACATCATGGTCTGATGAAGGCCCCCATGCTGAAACGCATAGGCATGTTCTAAAAGAATAGTCATGTGAGATTGAAGGCCACAAATATGCACGGGAGAGCATACCACTTCCTTAAGTAGTGCCGGTCTACTGCCAGTTATGCTAGTCTACAGACTGCCAGTTGTTGTACAAATTCAAGGCTTCTCTGTCTAAGGTCTCAGCTCAGCTTATCCATATAATAATTAACCTCATCAGTAACATGCTTTAAATGCCAACTGTTAACTAACTCCAGTTTTACCCACTGTGTACGTGTGTGTTGCTCTCTCTCTCTCGAGCTTCTCAGGTCAGATCTTTGTATAGATGATGACCCTTTGTCGGGTGTGAGCGCTCCTCCCGAATTCCCTGACACCTTGTTCACGGTCTCTCTTGCGCCAAAGTCAACAAATGAGTCCGTTCACCAGTCCGTTCACATTCCAATCCGGAAGGCGCAGACAAGTGCGTTTGGGTTACGGGGGGGCGTGGTGGGCGGTAGCTTTCAGTAGGCTACCTTGCATCTCCTGGGAACTACGGAGATCGCGCGAGTCCTATAGCACGAACTGACAGCACCTCTGGATGTCCGTGACCAGCGCGTTGTGGTTTGACAGCGACGCGAGTGGCACCAATCCCATCCCCCTTCGCAATCATCACAAAAGACTTAATCGCCAGACAGCGCAAAAGAGGGGATTACTGATGTTCGCTTTTAAAAACGAACAACCCCCCAACATATCAAAACAACTAAATAATCGCAGCGTTCCTCAAATGCATCAGTATGCATCGCATCGCATCGCACCCCATCACAATAAATGATGCGTTATCCAGTGTTGATACTTCTCCATGGGACTCCGTCATCCTTTCCTTGTCTGAGATGGGAAGTCAGGCCAAAGGCTAACGTTACTCACTCGCTACATGTCCAACAGCTCGCACTCACACACACCTGAAATAACCAACCGGAGGCTACTACCGGTACTCACCTGGCTGTGGTCTGGTCTTAGCACGGCGGCAGGTCCGTCAGATCATGATAGCCAGAGGTAAAAATTAATCTTCCTGATGATTGCACAGAGATAGAGAGCGCTAGTACAGTTGTTCAAGCCGTTCACCAGCCTACCATAGACAGTAAAAAAAAACTTAGGCTGCGCACCCCTAGTGCGCAGGTGTGGAAGTGGGCGCGGTGAATTGTGGGGAATGGAGTTTAAAGACCGTGTGTGTGTTTGCATATTCGGTGCTTTTCACAAGAGGTTCAGAGTAACAACAAAACGTTTAGATTATAATATAACATACATTCACATCGTATATCTCAACTGAATGCTATGTGTTGGTATCAAATCAGTCTATAACACCAGACTTAAGTTAACAACCAAAGTATAATTCAAGCACAAGCATTATGGGAGTTGTAGTCTGTTCTTGTGAAACAAACGTGCCTGTGTGTGTCACAAGTTAGCTTGGTAAATAGCGGTACATGTAGTAATCCTGAGAACATTTACGTCCTATAGAATTCATGGCGTTCAATTTCAACTTCAACATTAGGGTGAAAACAGACGGAATCTGTCAAGGCGATGCGAAAACGGAAAAAGATCAGGAATGCTCTCTTAAAACTGTAAGTCATGCACACAGCAATGTAACGCATGCTAACGCATGGCTGATGCATACCTTGCTAATCTGTTGATCACTGGAGAAATTCTTGCAGATGCAGTGGATTAACATATTTTAAAGGCTACTATCATACCTAAACTCCATGGCAGTTATTGTGAGTGTCGCTGTTTCCCAGGTCTGACCGTTGTCACTCAGCATTTCTGTTGACCTTAGCACTTTCGCAGTCAGGTGACAGGTCCTACAAGCTGTAAGATTAGGCTTTCAGGGACTAGTCAACATCATTGCTAATGCTGACAGAAAAAGTTAAGCTTTAGCCAAAGCTCCTTGGAGTGTCTAAAAATCAAACTCAGTCTGATAGTATGAATGACGTGCTGCTGTGAAAGTTCCTAACTGGAGGGAAAACAAACGTCAATAGTGCATCAAATCGGCTCGTTTACTAGAAAGAAATGCATTAGACACACTGATTATCCAGAGACTGCAGTGCCTGAAGCAGTCATGTGATAATTCTGCTGTGGGTTCTATATGTGAACTGCAGATGGTGATTTCAGGCATGTGTCTGCTGTGGGTTCTATATGTGAACTGCAGGTGGTGATTTCAGGCATGTGTCTGCTGTGGGTTCTATATGTGAACTGCAGGTGGTGATTTCAGGCATGTGTCTGCTTGTCATGCTGAGCTGATGTCTTGCTGTTGATTACTGTTTTCCAGCAGGTAAAGGATGACATCAGCCCCACTCCTCAGCCCATGAAGCCGGCTCGAGAACACTCCGCCCCCAGCGATGTGGACGCGCTCTTGCGGGACGTCGTCACGGAGACGGTGCGCGTGGGGGCTCTGCCGCCGCTGCTGTGCGTGAACGAGTCGGTGCTGGAGCTGACGGCGGAGGAGAGGCAGGGCGAGGAAGAGGAGGAGGAAGAGGAGGTCCTGAAGAAGATGGCCGCCCAGCGCTCGGACCTGCTGCCGGGGGTGTACGAGGGGGGGCTGCGGGTGTGGGAGTGCACCTACGACCTCCTCGCACACCTGGACACGCACCTGGAGCGCGAGGGCGAGGGGGGCGGAGTCTTCACGGGGAGGCGGGTCTTAGACCTGGGCTGTGGGGCGGGGCTCCTGGGCGTCATGGCGATGCGCCTCGGGGCGGAACAGGTGGACTTCCAGGACTACAACAGCACGGTCATCCGCCAGCTGACCATCGCCAACGCCGCGCTTAACCAGCAACCGGAGGAGGAGGAGGAGGAGGAGAAACGAGAGAAGGGGGAGGTGAAGCAGGAGAAAGAGAAGGAAGGAGAGGAGGAGGAGAGGAAGAAGGGAGACGCACAGCAGAGAGTTGGTGAGAAAAGGGGAAAGGGGGATGGCAGAGAGAGACAGATGGAGGAGGAGAAACGGATCGGGAAGAGAGGAGAGGAGAACGAGAGCCCGCCGCCCAAGCGCAGAGCGCCCCCTGCCTGTGCCCCCCTGCGCTGCCACTGCCGCTTCTTCTCGGGGGACTGGACCTCCTTCCTGTCACTCATCCAGCAGCGCAGCCCGGCGCACAAATATGACATCATCCTCACCTCGGAGACGATCTACAACACGGACTACTATGCAGCGCTGCACGCGCTCCTCCATAGGCTGCTGGCGGATGACGGACAGGTGCTGCTGGCCACTAAGGCCCACTACTTTGGGGTGGGGGGCGGGCTGCTGCTGTTTGAGCGCTTCGTGGAGGAGCGGGGCGTGTTCGAGACGCGCCGGCTACTTGACGTGGACGAGGGGCTGCAGAGACATGTGTTGTCGCTCACGTTCAAGAGACACGACACACACAACACACAGACGTCACCGTCCACACACTCCTTTCACGCCACAGCCTCCAATGGGGCGCTTCAGAAGGTGAAATAACTGTGTGTGTGTGTGTGAGAGAGAGTATGAGAGATTGTATGTGTGTCTAATGCAGAAGCTCAGTGTGTGCGCCCTCTTGTGGTCTTGTACAGTAAATTCTTCTAAATGTAAAACAATGTTTTTTCTCTCTCTGTGTGGTTAATGGGTGTTGGAGAGCCCTGTCACACGCTCTTGACACACCTGGGCATCCGCACCCTGCGTCTCTGAGGACCTGTGTGTGTGTGTGTGTGTGTGTGTGTATGTGTATGAACAGAGATGGCCAAAAATACATCCAAATAGCCTGATGAGACAGACACTAAAAACCTGTAAAAGTATCAGTATAAAAACACAAAATGAGTGTAGATCAACCATGACATGTTTTAAAATAGACTTTAGTATTTCATATTAAAGAATACTATACTATCTCCAAGGCAACATGAAGTCTTGTACTAGACCTCTGCTCTGGACATATTTGGTCATATTTGAGAAGCGCTGGACCGTGATTGGGCTGCACTCAAGCCAGCTAGCTCAGCCACACCATCAGTCTGCAACAAATCAAATAGACTACGTGCATGAAAGGCTCTTCCTGTACACACATTTATCTCCGGTGGAGTGTTAACCGTGTTGTAACGGCATCTGCTGTTATATTCTGCTCCTTACATCTTAGCTCCGACACTGAATATCATGTTTGCCCAGTAATAACAATTATAACACACACACAAATCCCTCTTTATTGCCCAACAATAACTATTTTAAAACACACATAAATCCCTCTTTATTGCCCAATAATAACAATTATAACACACACATAAATCCCTCTTTCAAAACATGCATAAATCCCTCTTTTTTGCCCAATAATAACAATTATAACACACACACAAACCCTTCTTTATCGTAACGTGCTGATTCACTAGGTGCAACACCCAACCGGGTCCGTGTAGACACTAATCCCATTAACAACAACGGCAGGTTAAAA
>NC_063206.1:4419263-4424263 GCF_017589495.1 Alosa alosa | reverse complement strand
GCCTTGCTAATTCAGCTCTTCAGAGAGCATCTCCTCTTGTAGCACTACCCTCCAACTAGCCTTGCTAATTCTAGCACTTAGCATTGACACTGACTGTATGAAAGCAGCACTTACTGCTGCACTCACTTGTTTCGCTTTGTCCCTTTGGTTAAAAAGCATCAAATGCCAAATGTGATGTAATATAGTGTGTGTGTGTGTAGTGTACCTTGCTGATGACGGTGTAGTAGGTGTGGTCAGCCTCCATGGGCGAGAGGGGGGGATGTTGTGTGTGTGTATATGTGTGTGTGCGTGTGTGTATACCTTGCTGATGACTGTGTAGTAGTCGTGGTCAGCATCCATGGACGGTGGGGGGGTGTCGTACGAACGCCTCCAGATCTTGACCTGTGCCTCCCCGTGCTTGGCGGCCGTCTCGGCCTTGTTTAGCCCCGTCAGGCCACCGTAGTGGCGCTCGTTCAGCCGCCAGGTTCTGTGGACCGGAACCCACATCTGATCGATCTGCTCCAGACACAGCCACAGGGTCCGGATGGCCCGCTTCAGAACCGACGTGTAGCACACATCAAACTCGTAGCCAGCATCTGCCCGTCGATACAGTAATCAATGTCAGCGCACATCAATCTCACACACACACACACACACACACACACACACACACACACACACCATCGGAACAGCTCTGTCAGACTACTCCATCCATTGATCTTACTACACAGAGTCACAATAATACAAGCATTATATGTGTGTGTGTGTGTGTGTGTGTGTGTGTGTGTGCAACTGTGATGTTGCCATAGTAACCATGACTTAACCATGGTACACTGATCCATCATCATTCTCTGAGTTTCACTTTTATGGTTATGGTTTTTAGCTGACACTTTTTTTTAAACAAGGTTTCATCATTCCACATCAATCTGCCTGCATCGCGAGGCTTCTTGTCGCATGCGTGCACTGCAGGGAGAGATGCTCTGAAACGACACGGGGAACTCTGTAGTTTCACGTTCCTATCTGCACGTTCGCCTCATTACGCACCCATGCGTCACATATAAAGGCGGCGTCTACAGTCTGCAGCGGCCTCTCTGATTCGCCGCCGTCCGGTTAGGAAGGTGGGCTACAGAGAAAAATGACAACACCGCCCCTGTTCGTGACTCACGTCTGAAGGAAATAGCGGATTTCTTACATGACTTAAGAGTTTTCAGTGTTAATGTTTCAGTGGCACAATCACACTAATAAACATGCATTAAGATGAACGTGTTTCCTCCTCACGTCGAGTCCTGTGCTGCCACACGACTAGAGAGTTTAACGTCACTGCATGGTGTCGAAATCAGTGACATTGCCCAAAGCAAATCTGACAGTAGAGCACGCTAGAACACTGGGTGATGGAAAGAAGGGGACTTTACCTTTTAAGGCCTTCCCTCCTCGCTTGGCCTCCTGGACGCCCGTGTCACTCAGGTCCGCGTCGAACCATCCGCAGAAGCGGTTCTCCTGGTTCCAGCAGCTCTCTCCGTGGCGGATCAGAACCAGCTTGTAGGCGGCCATTTTCTCACGTTGGCTCTTGGTTTCGGTACAAACGCGGAGAATCGGCGTGTGAGAAGGATAGTCGAGGACGGACGGAGGAGACGAGTCTACGTGCAGCTGCAGGTGGTTCACGAATGAACTGGGATGCGCGCGACGGCACCTTTTCCTGATTCAGAGCGTGACACGCGTGACGCAGGGCGCTTCCTACACCACATTAGCCAATCAGAATGCAAACACCGTTTTCAACCTCTGTCCGAGGAAGTTACAACACTGACCTTCAATGTTCCATAAACCAGAGATGAAAAATGCGGCTTCAATGTTCGCTCCAGTGATAAACTGAGATGATATGCGGTGTCATTGTTCTCCAAGTATTTCAAAGCCCAGAATTGCCTCTTTGCATTCAGTGTATCAGTCACAATCAGAACAATGATCTCCACAGTACTGGAACTGTCTAGAGCTGAATATTGACACAGATACAACTAGATGAATGAAAACTACTTTAATCTCTACGCCATTGATTTAAAGGGTGAAAATAAGAGCTGTTGCTGTAGTCTCAGAATGAAGGGGGTGAGCTTCTTGAAGAGGGACGGTGAAAGACAAGGTTAGAAAGGGAACGAGGGGCACTGGTGTATAGTGTGTGTGTGTGTGTGTGCAGTGGTGTAGTCTACGTGATACACAGGACTACGCAGTATAGCCTACCCACTTAAAATGCATCACCATCAAATAGGCAAGGATACGTATTAACATTTGGGTTGGATCACAGTACCCACTACAGCTAACTAGACTACATCCCACTACAGCTAACTAGACTGACTCGGGGTAGGTAGGCAGTGGTGTGTGTGTGTGTGGGTAGATTGAATTAGTGTAAGCTGTAGGCTAGCCTACGTGGTGTGAAAGGCCTCCACGGCGGTTGTTGCCACAACATGCATGTCAATAGGCTAATTTATGTTCAGAGAATAAAGCGCATTTAATAAGCAAATCCTCAAATAGCCTGAGGGTTATTCCCTGCGACTAATCTAACATGTTTTGCATAGCCTACGAATAATCCAAAGACACATGCCAATGGTGTGTGTGTGTGTGTGTGTGTGAGAGAGTGACGGTGCTCTTCTTGGAGGTTGATCGGCTCGGCTGGGTGTGCAAAGTCTGATCGCTACTGCGATGAGGGAGGCGGGATCACGTTGGGAGGCTGGACCAGTGCGCCAATGGAGAGTTGCAGAAAGCTTGGGGGTGGAGCCAGATGCGGAAGAAGAGTGACCACATCAATACTGTTGACGCGAGCTGCCGACGCTGGCAACTTCTGGACTTTGCACAGTCCGCCCGTAGCATCACCGGCGCCGGGTTGTTTTTTTATTTGGCTTTTGCGCGATGGACGAAACGAGTCCGCTCATCTCTCCTCTCCGCGAGTCTGGTGACTTAAGTCATTCTCATCAGTCCGAATCCGGCTCACGGCGGGACGGTCTGGATGGCGTACCTGGTTCGGCAGCTCGCGTGCCCCCGGGGAGCCCTGGAAGCAGTCGCGAGAGGGAAACGTTGCTGGACAGGGGCAGCTCGCCGCGGGATTTTCACAGGAATGAGTTTAACGACGACCCAGAGTTCCGAGAGATCGTGAGGAAAGCGGAGCGGGCCATCGAGGAGGGCATCTTTCCGGAGAGAATCTCGCAAGGCTCCAGTGGCAGTTACTTCGTCAAAGATGTTCACGGGGTGAGACCTGGCGCGGGGGTGTGAATGTGCGTGTGATGCGATGGGAGTTGGGGCCTTGTGCCACATGAATACTCTTTTTTTTTGGGGGGGGGGTGCTTCTCTTGAATTGAGATGGCTTTCTCAGGGAGCCCAAAGAGGTAGAAACACACACACACACACATATTACAACAGTACTACCACCACTATGTTGCTTACTGTTGTTATTATGAGTTTATGTATTTTGAGCCAGCATGTGTTTTTAAGGCCAGCTGATTGGCCTTTTAGAGGGAGCAGGGGTTGAGATGGAGAGAGAGAGGGGGGGGTCTGAGACAGAGAGAGGGGGAGAGAGAGGGGGAGGGGTCTGAGACAGAGAGAGGGGGAGAGAGAGAACTCCTGATCTGTTTCGGATGTTTGGAGACATCAGATGTCAGATGCCACGCTGGCCTTAGCAACCCCTGTGTGTGTGTGTGTGTGTGTGTGTGTGTGTGTGTGTGTGAGTGTGTGAGTGAGAGAGAGAGAGAGTGACTGAGCTTGACTGTATGAATAAGAGAAATGAATGGAGTTACATGGCTTTGTAATCATGACTGTGTGTGTGTGTCTCAGCCGCTCACCATGTTGCATACTCTCCTACATCACGTGCAACACACACCCCATCATGCTTCCTGTCTCCTACACACACACACACACACACACACACACACACACACACACACACACATTTTAAACAAACATACAGGACATATGTTTTGTGTTGCTTCTGTTAAGCATAGACACACACGTACACATGCATGCACACACACACACACACATACACACATACACACACACATACGCACACACACACACACGTAGACACACACACACACACACGTAGACACACACACACACATACACACACAGGGCTGACTTCAGTCTGTGCACACAGTAGAAAGTCCCCAGCATTGACTCAGTCATGTGATAGCACTTAAGCTAATCTCATCAGCCAAATAACCTGCCGAAGCTCACCAATCAGACACACACACACACGCATACTCACCAGTCAGAAACTCTCTCACACACACACACACACACACACACACACACACACACACACACACACACACACACACACACACACATATTCACCAGTTAGAAACAAACATACACACACACACACACACAATCTCACTCACCAGTCAGGACACACACACACACACACTCTTAAAACGAATGTGTTGAAAACAACTTTAACACATCTCTGTGTATGAATAAGAGAAATGAATGGAGTTACATGGCTTTGTAATCATGACTGTGTGTGTGTGTCTCAGCCGCTCACCATGTTGCATACTCTCCTACATCACGTGCAACACACCCCATCATGCTTCCTGTCTCCTACACACACACACACATTTTAAACAAACATACAGGACATATGTTTTGTGTTGCTTCTGTTGAGCATAGACACACACGTACACATGCGCGCACACACACACACACACACACACACACATACTCACCAGTTAGAAACACACATACACACCAGTTAGAAACACACATACACACACACACACACACACACACACACACACACACAATCTCACTCACCAGTCAGACACACACACACACACACACACACTCTCTTAAAACGAATGTGTTGAAAACAACTTTAACACATCTCTGTGTCCAGATAGGGACCACACAATTTTGTGTAGTTTCCTTTTTATATTTGTTACACAAAATGTGTTGAAAATAACACAACTTGCGTTGAAAATAACACAACTTGCGTTGTTTGTTAACACATCTCTGTGTCCAGATAGGGACAACACATCCCT
>NC_063206.1:4401763-4414263 GCF_017589495.1 Alosa alosa | reverse complement strand
GGTGGAGGAAAAGGAGGTGTAGATGAAAGGAGAGAGGAGGAGATTGTGGACTCCTGAGCTAATCTGCCGTTGAATGTGACTGCAGTGTGTCCCCTCAACTTCAGCTGTGTGTGTGTGTGTTAGCTCTGTTGATGTATACCTCAGTTCTGTATGTTGCTGTATGCCCTAAAGAACAGAGGAGTTGACACACACACACACACACACACACACACACACACATACACATGCAGAAACTCTAATGAATGTATGGTATCTACATGTAATGTACATCTTGCATGTAATGTATGCTATGTGTGTTTGCATACGTGTGTGTGTGTTTAATGTATGACGTGTGAGTGTGTACAGAATGTGAGTTTGAATGTGTGTATGTGTGTGTGTGTGTATGTGGAGAAGAAGCTGGTAGTGTGTGTGTGCGTCTGTAGAGAAGCAGCTGGTGGTGTGAATGTGTGTGTGTGTGTGTGTGTAGGAGTACCAGAGGTATTTATGTAATAATTTAATTAAAGGTAAGGAAGGAAAGGTAAAAACTCTGTCATGTGTCTTTTCTGTGTCACTCGTTGATGGTGTGTGTGTGTGTGTGTGTGTGTGTGTCATGTGTAGTTAAAGGAGAACTCTGGTGATTTTTCACACAGATCTCTGTTTCTCAAGGTCACCGAGTGCTGTTGGTATGAAAAAAACAAATCATTGTTACCCAGCTCAGGTTGCAGCCAACAGCTAGAGCTGCCAGGCAGCTACAACGCTACACTCTGGGGGCATGAACATGGGGCAGCTACAGCGCTACACTCTGGGGGCATGAACATGGGGCAGCTACACTCTAGGGGCATGAACATGATCTACAGCGCTACACTCTGGGGGCATGTTCATGGGGCTTATGAACGTTCTCCTTTAAAAAGGAATTCTCCTTTAATAAGCATGTCTTGTGTTCTGTTGAGTTACTGTTGAGCCTGTACCATCTCACACCTCTAGAGGGAGCTGGATAGTAAACGGTTAATGGAGAGCACAGTGCAGGTGGCAAGACTGCAGAATGGGGTTTTTAAAGTGTGAAAAAAGTCTTGAGTATGAGCATGATCAAGTGTGTGTGTGTGGTTGTGTAACGGCAAGAGTGTGTGTGTCTGCACGCACTTTCAGGCTGATCAGTTGTGGAGCCGTTTGACATGCACCATGACACGCTAGCCACAGGAGGTCATGTGTCAAAGCTGACACACACACACAGAAGAGTTCTCTGTTCTGCACACTTAACCCAGCTCTGAAGCCCTCTAACTCCCTCTTGGACACGGACACATAAAATACTTTCTCTCTGAAATAATACTCTGAACAGGTTGTAGAAAATAATTATTTTAATACACAAATAGAAAGGACCCAGCATTCTACAGCAGCATCTTGACTCTTCATTCCAAAACATCAGCAGAACACAACATGCTCCACATGGAACCATCAGCAGAACACAACATGTTCCATATGGAACCATCAGCAGAACACATGTTCCATATGGAACCATCAGCAGAACACAACATGCTATGGAACATATGGACCCACCCAGGGAACAGTGCACGCTCACACAGCCCTTATGGAAACACACACGTCAACCTGTGGAAGAGACGTATTCCATATGGAAACGTGTGTGTGTGTGTTAGTTAGTGTATGATGCGGTGGAGGTATTGTTCAGGGTTTCCTTCGCCCCCTCAGTGCAGTGCTAAGTGTGTGTGTGTGTGTGTGTTAGTGTATGATGTGGTGGAGGTAGTGTTCAGGGTTCCCTTCGCCCCCTCGGCGCAGTGCTAAGTGTGTGTGTGTGTGTGTGTGTGTGTGTGTGTGTGTGTTAGTGTATGATGCGGTGGAGGTAGCGTTCAGGGTTCCCTTCGCCCCCTCGGCGCAGTGCTAAGTGTGTGTGTGTGTGTGTGTGTATGTGTGTGTGTGTGTGTGTGTTAGTGTATGATGTGGTGGAGGTAGCGTTCAGGGTTCCCTTCGCCCCCTCGGCGCAGTGCTATGTGTGTGTGTGTGTGTGTGTGTGTGTTAGTGTATGATGTGGTGGAGGTAGCGTTCAGGGTTCCCTTCGCCCCCTCGGCGCAGTGCTAAGTGTGTGTGTGTGTGTGTGTGTGTGTGTGTGTGTGTTAGTGTATGATGCGGTGGAGGTAGCGTTCAGGGTTTCCTTCGCCCCCTCGGCGCAGTGCTAGGCCCACTCTGCTAGTGAGGGAGGGGGCAGTCTGGGTGTCCCCTCCTGAGTGGGCCTCCTCTTGCCCCTTCCTGACCTCCCCTTTGCTCTCTGGAGAGTGTGTGTGTGTGTGTGTTTGTGTGTGTGTGTGAGTGGGAGCGGTGTCTCCATCAGAGTGTGTCTGAGCTTCACCCTCCTTATCTTTGTTGTTGTCTCCACTCGTAGAATTCTCACTGATCCTGAAACACACACACACACACACACAAGCTTAGTCACAACATACTGTAGATTTGACTTCTAGCTGAGAACATCTTTTGTGGGAGTGGACAACAGCAGTCAGTTCATAAAACAACCCCTAACAAGCTGTGTGTGTGTGTGGTGTGTGCGTGTGACAGAATGCACACAGAGGCTGTCAGTTATAAACCAGCAAACTGACCAACATTCACTAACAATGCAATATGTGTGTGTGTGTGTGTGTGTCTCACCTGAGGTGTCCAAAGGCTCGTAGCCAGCGGGGGCCAAGTGTGTGACGAGAACTCCGGTTTCTCCACCCCCTTGCACGCAATCCCATGAGCGCCTGGGGCAGGGAGAGAAGACAGTGTGAGAAGTGTGTGTGTGTGTGTGTGTGTGTGTGTGTGTGTCTGTCTGTCTGTGAGAGAGAGAGTGTGTGCAAGTGTGACTCCAGACACAGAAAGTCATGTGCATTGTGTGCTAAAGCTGATGGAAAAGCATTTTGATCATCATGACAATGCTGGGCCTGTTTAGAACAAAAGGGCTAGAACCCTCAGGAGGCCACACCCATCACCTTAAAGGCGCAGTCCACAATTCTACAAATAAGCCACACCATCACCTTAAAGGCGCAGTCGACAATTCTACAAATAAGCCACACCATTACCATAGGGACTGTTCGTTATCTATTTAGGGGCCACCGGAGGAGTTTTAGTCAAAAAAGACGTCACCCTCCCTCGCCAGCAAGACATTTTTCTGAGACCCTCCAAAGTGATTGAGAAAAAACGCATGACCCTCCCCAACAATTTATTGATGCCTTTTGTACTGGGTCAATTTGGGAGCTTGCATGCTACCACTCCTTCCTTGAAATGCCTTGAAAAGGCTGTTGTTTGCACAATTTCACAAATAATCACCAGGACCGAAACATAGGCTACCTGTCAACTTTTTCCGGGTTTATCACGTATTTGAACTTTATTTCCCGCTGTCTTAGGAGGAGCTGCAGGGCCGTGCGAACTCGACGGGTGTGAGGCCCTTTTCACTTACGTGCATGAAGTCATGCGATAGCCTACTTTACCTGTCGCTGCATTTTAATAGTAGGCTACTCATAGGCTACATCACAAAACCAAACTAGTGTAACAAAGCAATTTAACAGGGGGAATTAATTGGGCTTGAATCATTGTGCTGAACGCTATTTGTCAATGAGCAGAAACACACTCGACATTCAAACTATTGATAAGATGTGCACTATGGAAACTGGTCTGTAGGCTAACATTGGACAAATAAATGACATTGACTCGCCATATCCATAAAATAAAAAACATTTTCTTGCTTACTTTGCCGCAAACTCAGCCATAAAATCATAGGCCAGCTTGCAGGTAAACGTCTTCATAGAAGGGCGAGCCTATACTCTCCTGTGACATGGAGGTGCGCAAATAGTTTTTAATAGCCTATTCAACTTCGAAAAGTTTTGTTCACCCGATGCCAGCCACTGAACGCAATTTAAAAGTTCGGGAAGGTTTGTTCAATCTTTTTAAATTTTAACTCATTGAGTGCCAAAAACGTAATATTACATTTTTCCTTCCCATGCGTTGAGTGCCAAAAACGTAATATTACGTTTTTAACTTTTTTTTTAAAATTACGAAACTAGACACTCTAACACACCTTATATGTGATTTTGGGAACTCTGTGATGAATGGAAATGAAATATATGACGATCGAAAACTCATGAAAACGCACATCTGGACATTTTATCATAACTTCGCCGCTTGTCGCTTTAAAGGTCGAATCAGTGGCGATACCGCGTCAGGTCAAAACCAGGCCATTTTCGTGGGTCTATCACTAGGTGGCAGTCTCGCCAGGTCTCACTGATCACTTCCCGGAAAGTTTACAGGCAACACATATTACATGAAAGACGTTATATCTCCATTTCTAGAAAAAAAACAGCGATTTTGATGAAAACTAGCCACTGTTTAGCTTGGGATTTCTCAGGAACAGAGGCGTGTAGAAATACACGGTTTGCACCCACTGAGAGCTTAAAGTCTCACCTTTTAAACAAGCCATTGTATGTGTTCATAGCTATAACACAGAATATGCTGTGGCTGTACAAAAATCATCAACAATAGTCTAGATTGCTGGCACTCTAGGACAAAGCTTCCGAAAACAGCTTGGCATTCAATGAGTTAAGTGCAGTAGCCTAGGCCTATCTGTCCCCTTTTGAATTATATCTCGAGCCTATTATGAGATAGCCTACAGTGCGTTATGCACGTGCTTCAAAAGAAAAAACTTCAGGATAGATTTTTGGATGGTTATGGCTGACCCTCCCCTCAACAAAGAATGAAAAGACATGACCCTCCCTTATTTTCCTCCGGTGGTCCATTCCATAAATACCGAACGGTCCCTTAAAGGCGCAGTCCACAATTCTACAAATCTGTATTTGTGCTCAAATAAGCTCTTAAATAATGGGGAATAGAGTAACTCGGACCCAGTCGTAAACAATTCCAACCAATCAGCATTTTGATTCAGAAGCACGGATGGGAGGGATGTTATTTGATTGGCTGTTATTGAGCTCAAATATGATCAGCCTGTGTGTGTGTGTGTGTGTGGTATCCGCTCACCTGGGTGAGTTCTGCAGGGTCGCCCCTGCCCCACACCACCTGTGCTCGTTGCTCGGCCTCGTCATCGCCTGACGAGCGAAACAGATGCTGCAGCTCGCGCACAGACACGCCCACAAATATGTCGGCCACTCCCACCTTCCGGCTCCGCCTACACCACACCCTGGAGGGCCCGGCAACCGTAACCGGGGTTGGGACTTCTGCCGCCATCACACAGACACAGAAAGGGGAACTACAGAGAAACACACACACACACACATAAGTATCTGTATTGAACACACGTGCATACACACACACACACACACACACACAAACACACACACACACACACATAAGTATCTGTATTGAACACACGGGCATACACACACACACACACACACACATACATAAGTATCTGTATAAAGAACACACGCACACACACACACACACACACACACACACATAAGTATCTGTGTAAAGAACACACATGCATACACACACACACACACACACACACACAAACAGTAAATATCTGCATAAAGAACACATGCGCATACACACACACACACACAAGAATCTGCATAAAGAACATGCACACACACACACACATAAGAATCTGCATAAAGAACATGGACATCCGCACACACACACACACACACACACACACACACACACACACACACAAGAATCTGCATAAAGAACATGCACACACACACACACACACACACACACACACATAAGAATCTGCATAAAGAACACACATACACACACACACACACACAAGAATCTGCATAAAGAACATGCACACACACACACACACAAACACACACACACATAAGAATCTGCATAAAGAACACACATACACACACACACACACACAAGAATCTGCATAAAGAACATGCACACACACACACACACAAACACACACACACACATAAGAATCTGCATAAAGAACACACATACACACACAAACACAAATAAGAATCTGCATAAAGAAACTGAAGAGGAGTTATTTTAGTTGAAACGAATGGCTTCAAAGAAATTTTGCTGACACACGGATGTCTAACAGGCATTCATCAGCAGTTTCTCTCCTGATGTTTTTAATTCATGTTTCTAATTATGTGTCCTTATTATAGTTGGATAGAAGAATCCAGCTGTTGTGGGTCATGTGACATGTGATTGTTATTAGTTCACCCTGTTCCTGCACCCATCCTGAGTGGACCGCTGTGTGACCATGTCTTTAGACACACACACACACACACACACACACACACACACACACACACACACACACACACATACAGTAAGTATCTGCATAAAGAACACATGCGCATACACACACACACACTCTCATTCTGTTCCTGCACCCGTCCTGAGTGGACCTCTGTGTGGCCATGTTTTTAGAGAGACAGAGATAGAGAGATAGATAGATAGATAGATAGATAGATAAATAGATAGATAGATAGATAGATAGATAGGATAGGCATGGGTCAAGGTTAGCGTTGGGATTTAGGTGCCTTTAAGTCAACAGTGCAGTGCTGCCTGGAAGATGACGTTGGGGGCTTAAAGCAACACCAAAGCCCTTTTTCTCTGATAGATTGGGAATTAGGTTCCTCCTTAGCGCTAGTTGGGGAATTGGGTTCCTCCTCCTTAGTGCTAGATGGGGAATTTGGTTCCTCCTCCTTAGTGCTAGATGGGGAATTGGGTTCCTCTTTAGCACTAGTTGGGATATCGTGGAACCTTAAGAGTAAGAGAAGATTCTCAAAAGGTGCGTTTGCACATGTGATAATGTGTGTGTACGCAGCAGCAGTTAGTTTTAAACCAGCTACCCCCACGAAATGACCAGCAAGCGTTAAGTAAAAACCTCTTAATTAACCAGTAGTCTCTGTGTGTGTGTGTGTGTGTGTGTGTGTGTGCCAGGTAAGCCTGCTTACCTCTATGTCCTGAGAGTGCAGATGGCCTTGGATCAGACCAACCAAAACCCAGACAGACACACAGCAGTGAGACAGACAACAGGGCAGAGAGAGAGAAAGAACAGAAAGAAAGAAAAGAAAGAAAGAAAGAACAGAGAAAAAGAAAAAAAGAAAGAACATAGGAAAAGAAAGAGGAAGAACACAAAAAAAGACAAAAAACGCATATAGGGAAAGAGAGAGAGAGAGAGAGAACAAACGTGTTATAAAGAGAGAGAGAACAAATGTGTTATAAAGAGAGAGAGAACAAATGTGTTATAAAGAGAGAGAGAACAAATGTGTTATGTCACGTTGTGTTTTGTTGTGTTACGAGATACTATGGTCTAATTTGCAGTTATTAGGGGATGCGTCAGCGACGTGAAGTTAAGTTGCCTGCAGTGGCACGAGGAGGTTAAGCGCTCGTATTATAACCGCGTGGCGCGTGCCTGGGGTTAGGTCCGAGCAGCAGTCAGCTGGTGCGCCACAGTTCCGCTACCACCAGCCCCGTTAATCCTGCATCATCAAACCATCACGCTTCCCGCGGCGAGACTCCTGGCTTTCGCCGTCGGGCGCCTCCTCTACCGGCACCGGTGACCGGGATCTAACCGGCGCCACTGCGGGAGACGCAGATAAATCTCTGCATGGATGCGGCAATAAACAGTCGTTTATCTGTCGTCGATCTGTGATTTCTATGCTGTTTCCACACACCGATGTTAGTTTCGTAACAGCAAAGGTAAATAGGTCAAATCAAAGAGGCGCATATTGGCCATTCTCCGGTTTTTCCCGATCAGCTGATAATACTAACCCTAAGAATGATGTTTTCCCTACCGTTTGCGAACGGAGACCACTCCTAGCAGGGGCGACCTCCAGGCATGGCTGTGGCGAAGTTGTCGGTGAGGTTAGCGGGCGACCAGCGCGAGCCTGGGTGCTCCGGATGGCAGGGGCGGCTGTGGAGGTCAGCGGGCGCTGCAGGTGAAGATCAGCGGCAGCGCGCGGTCTGAGTCTGGAATGCTGGTGTGTTCTTGCGTGATGCTCAGCCAATAGGCGCGGAGAGAAGTCCATGGTCCGCCCACCGGTGTCGAATGAGCAATCAGGGCCACGTTGGGGCGTGGCTCGCTCTTGGCCACGTCGAATGTGGGAATTCATTCATTGACGTCAAAGCAACTGGTTGGCTGCGCATCGATGTTTGGCCACGGTGCTTCAGGGCGCATTCACGCACATGCCTGTGATTGGTGACAGAAATGGCTGAAACTAGCATGAGTGACGTGTGCGCAGCTCAAAGACTTTATTCATCACACCGAATTCATCTGGAAAACGAGCACTCATAAGGATAAGCAACGTCATACCAACACACACACACTCGCAAGAATGTTTGCCACCAGACCTCTGCTACACACACACACACACACATGCACAGGTCATGAAGCAGATTTCCAAACTGATTCTTGGTGTAGCAGGCAGGAGGGGTGTGTTTGCTGAGGTGGGTCTTCAGTCTTTATCAGTGGTGGACGAAGTACACAAATCCTGTACTTGAGTGAAAGAAGAGATACACATGGTCAAATGTTACTCCAGTAAAAGTAGAAGTCCTCCTTTTACATTTCCACTTGAGTAGAAGTACAAAAGTACTTGCCTTCAAATGTACTGAAGTATCAAAAGTAAAAGTCCTGAAATGTATTATGACTACAGTTGCATTTAATTTGTTGAAATGTTTCGGCACAGACATAGGCATTCATTGAGCCTTTCTCCTCCATTCTAATAATGCTAATGCTAATAATTGCTGTATGTAGAAAGAACTAAAACAAACTAATGTGATATCTTAGATACTTCAAAGTAACCATATTTTTCTTTGTTGAATGCTTTACACTTTCGGACCAAATCAAGATGTTCCCTTTTGTGTTTGATAGTGTCAGATTGTCTATCATTGTCTATCATTTGCTCGATGGCGTCAAGAGGCTAGTTATGGTAACAGCAATATTGTGAAAAGGGGTCAACAAGGTACAGTAAATAGTGAATATGACAATAGGTTAGGCAACACCATTATTTAAAGCCTATGTATCTTGTTATTAATTACAGGTCTGGGTGAACATATACATTCATGCTCGCTTACTTATACATGTAAGTACAGTACACATGTATTTGTAAAAAGTAGGCTAAGATATTTGGCTTCGAAATGTACTGGAGTAAAAGTAAAAAGTTTAACAAAATTGAAATACTCAAGTAAAGTACAGATACATGAAAAAGCAGCTTTAGTTCAGTAATTGAGTAAATTTACTCAAGTAATGTCCACCACTAGTGTGTGTGTGTGTGTGTGTGAGAGAGAGGGATTATGTGTGTGTGTCCACCACTAGTCTTTAATGCAGTGTTTTTACACTCAGTCTCTAGATGTGTTTCTTCTGATCAGACACATGCCCCCCCTTCTATTCTCTGTTTCTCTTGTTTCTGAATCTCTCTCTCCCTCTCTCTCTCTCTCTCTCTCTCTCTCGTTGCTGAATTTCTGAATTATGTAAACTGTTCAAGGTGGACTGATACCTGTTTCTTTCTTTTCTTTTCTTTTAGCTTTCTTTATTTTATTTCACATAATTTGTGTGTGTGTGTGTGTGTGTGTGTGTGTGTGTGATGGTGTGTTGGGGTGAGGTGTTAATATGGGCCGGTTTTATTGCTAGTTGGTTTCCTTTTGACTCATAATAAAGTCAAAAGTCTCTCTCTTTCTCTCTCTCCTTTTCTATTCTCTCTTTCTCTTGTTTCTAAATCTCTTCTCTCTCTCTCTCTCTCTCTCTCTCTCTCTCTCTAATCAAATCAAATCAAATCAAATGGTGCTTTATTGCCATGAATGAATAAAGTCATTGTTGCCAAAGCTACAGGTATAACATGTTAATATTCAGTTTCTCTTGTTTTATAAATCTCTTCACATCCCCCCTTTCTCTCCCTCTCTCTCCCTCTATTCTCTGTTTCTCTCGTTTCTAAATCTCTTCACATCCTCTTTCTCTCTCTTCTCTCCTTCCACTCTGTCACACTCTCCATGTTTGGATGAGGCAGAGAGGGGTAGGAGAGAGAGAGAGAGGGAGGGAGAGAGGGAGGGGGGAGTGTGAAGACAGAGAGAGAGAGCAGAGAGAGAGAGAAAGGGAGAGGGAGAGAGCAGAGGGCTAAAGTTGGGAAAAGTGGTCCCACCCACATTCCCTTCCCCTCTGCCTGAGAGGACAGGAAGAGAGGGAGGGAGGGAGGGAGGGAGAGAGGGAGGGAGAGAGAAGAGAGTGTGTGTTCCAGCTGTGCTCGCAGAGGAAGCGGAAGAAACGACACTCTTCAAGTTTCAAACGCCTGAGGCTGCGGAGCAAAGGAAAACTCTCTCAACACACACACGCACACACACACACACGCGCGCGCACGGACACACACACACACACACACACACACACACACACACACACACGGACACACAAACGCGCGTGTGTGAGCGACGTCTGTGGATCGGGGATCGCCAGCCGTTATCTCCCTTTCATCTGTCTTCAAGACGTCACGCCACTCCCCAGCGCAAGAGAGAGAGAAAGGAAGAAACGCGACGGAGCGACGGAGCGACGGAGGGGTGGAAGAAGAGAGAGACCCCGGGAGAGAGAGAGAGAGAGAGAGAGAGAGAGGAAGAAAGAAAGAGACTGAAAGAGGGAGAGAGAGCGAGAGACACTAAGTTGGCGGAGGAACCTATTGCTGGTGGGGGGCTGCTGAGTGTGTGTGTGTGAGTAAGTGTGTGTGTGTGTGTGTGTGTGTGTACAGGATGGCCCCTCAGGCTGACGCGCCGAGTGGGAACGACATTCTGAGCCGCCTGCGGAGTGTGTGTGGAGTGCTGCGTCTCCTCCAGCTGTTGCTAGGCGCTGGCGTCTGGGTTACCATCGCCGCCAACAGGTACGAGGGTTCCGTCCACTTCGTCCTGCTGGTGGCCGTCCTCTTCTGGCTGTTGTCCCTGGCGTCGCTCGCGATCACCGCTCTCGACCGGCAGAGCCTGGTGCCGCTGGTCGGTGGCGACCGATGGCCACTGAGCAACCTGGTCCTGGACGTCGCGGCGACGGTCCTCTACGGTCCGGCGGTGGGCATCATGGCGTACAAGACACAGAAGAACGCCTTCTGCAACCTGGAGCAGTACAAGCACGCCTGCCACTACAAGGTCTACCTCACGGCCACCGTCTTCGCCGGACTGACTGCGCTCGCATACCTGCTGTCCGCCATCTACCGCGCCGTCACCAAGTGCCGTGGACACACACCCTCCGCCTGAGGGGCCACCACTGCCTGGACGGGGGGGCTTTAACCCTGGCAGGAAAGACCCCCAGAAACTGAAGAATGCAGGAACAAACAGAAAGAGAGAAAGAGAGGGGGGGGGGGGGAGGGAGAGAGAGAGGGAGGAGGAGAGTTTTTCTGCTGTGTCTAAGGTCTGCTTTAAGCTGCAGAGAGAGGGAGGGAGAGAGAGAGAAGGAGAGGGAGGGAGAGAGAGAGGGAGGGAGGAGAGTTTTTCTGTTGTGTCTAAGGTCTGCCTCAAGCTGCAGGTTTGACACTCCTGGTATTTCTCTTATTTAATGTCCAATATGGGATTCAGCAACACCCTGAACGGATTTTTATACTTTGTGTGTGTGTGTGTGTGTGTGTGTGTGTGTGTGTGTGTGTGTGTGTGTGTGTGTTTGTGTTTTATTCCGGTACACTGCCCAGAACACTGAGTAATCATATTCCTACACAGACAATTTTAGCCAAAGTGTGTGTATGTGTGTGTGAGTGTATGTGTGTGTGTGTGTGTGTGTATGTGTGTCTGTGTGTGAAGGAGAGAGAAAGCTGCCAATTCTGTAGTGTTACTTTAATGTTTTTTTCCCTTCTGCAAGGAGTTTCTGTGTGTTTGAATTCCTTCTGATGTACAAGCTGATGTGACAGAGAGTTTGTGTGTGTGTGTGTGTGTGTGTGTGTGAGAGAGTTTTCTCTCATGTTTATGTATGGAGAGATCACACTTTAATAAACGTACTGCTACAAAGCACCAAACAAAGTTCTGACATGGTCTATCATTGTGTGTGTGTGTGTGAGTGTGTGTGTGTGTGTGTGTGTGTGTGTTTGTATTATATGTCTCAAATTGTATGTGTGTCTGTTGATAGATTCTGGGACTTGAGCGGGCTTGAGCGCAGATAATATGAACACACTGAAAATACAAAGATTATGTGAATATAGATTATGTAGATATATATTAGATAATACAGATTATGTGAATATAGATTATGTAGATATATATTAGATAATACAGATTATGCGCGTCGGGGTCCGGTTCGCCATGTCGGGACTTATTTTCCCCATGATGACCGGCGTTCTATACATTATCCCGCTTATTATACGGCTACTTGCCAAAACGAAAAAATAAACTCTATGATATGTCTCTTTACACTTAATTGTTACCGTTTCGTCGTGGCTTTTGCTGAGAAACAAATAGTTCGCAACACACGCTGAACTTGATTCAAACATTCTTTAGAACACAGCTGATCAACCGTCTGCTTTCACTTTTGAAGGAAGTTCCAATGCAAGAAGTGACCGGAATACTTGCGGAGTGATATGATCAGCAGCACAAAA
>NC_063206.1:4376763-4396763 GCF_017589495.1 Alosa alosa | reverse complement strand
TCAGGCCTGTAGAACACTGGATCTGGATTTCAATTCCAACGCTCGCTCAGGCCTGTAGAACACTGGATCTGGATTTCAATTCCAACGCTCGCTCAGGCCTGTAGAACACTGGATCTGGATTTCAATTCCAACTCTCGCTCAGGCCTGTAGAACACTGGATCTGGATTTCAATTCCAACTCTCGCTCAGGCCTGTAGAACACGGGATCTGGATTTCAATTCCAACTCTCGCTCAGGCCTGTAGAACACTGGATCTGGATTTCAATTCCAACTCTCGCTCAGGCCTGTAGAACACTGGATCTGGATCTGCTTTGAATGCCATGATCCAGCTCTGCATCCCTGATCGCCCACTGTGCTCCTCTGATCAGCAACTGCTGTGTTGACCAACCATTAACGCTAGGAGGTCAAATTATACCTATACTATACCTATACTTAATTCTTAATGCTTTATAATCAATACTTGTATAATGGCTGTAACCCTATTATGTCAACCCATTCTTGCACCGATATAGTTTTTCTATAGTTTTTTTTATATTAAATTATCTTGAATTTCCCCTGAGGATCAATAAAGTATCTATCTATCTATCTATCTATATTACCTTGTCTACTCTCTTATATGTCCATATTTATTTTATGCTGGTCTCTAGACTTTATTCTTGCACTGTTGCACTGTTGCACTTACTCATTTGCACCATCACCATGACACTCACTCACACAGAGCAGCTTACCTCACTATGCACAGAGAATGACAGGCTCAGTCCCTGCCTCAGTCATTGCAAGCGCCTCATGCTTAATCACCCCTAAGAACACTATGTGGATACTGTTTTAGACTTGATTTAGTGTTATTTAGTATGATTTGTATTTTAGTATATTCTTTATCTTCTACTGTCCTTATTGCTTAGTTGTGTTTTTTATATTATATACTTTTATTACTTTTTCTGCTATTAGTGCATGTTGTGTGTGATGTCTGTATGCTACTGAGACCTTGAATTTCCCCTTGGGGTTCAATAAAGTATCTATCTATCTATCTATCTATCTATCTATCTAATTATGCCATAGTGTTACATATGCATATCTCGTACCTTGTTTCTACTGTACATATATGAATTTACATCCCCCAGAGTGTCCATATGTATCCTTTCAACACGTCATGTCAACTATTTAACTGTTACACTGATGATGCAAAGTTCGCTAGTTAGCAAGCTAATGAAGCTAACAGTGAATGTTTTGGTGTTTGTGAACAGGAAGGGAGGCAAATCTCCTCCTAGCGTAGCTGAGTAAAGGGCCGTTTACACCAAGAGCGATAACTGTAGCGATAATGGAAAAAAGGTATTGTTCTAGCTTATATGAATGGCGACGTCCACACATAAACTATAACAATAATGACACAAAGAACGATATTGTTGAGTATCGCTTTCAGATAAAACGATAAAAAGCTGACAGCCAATCAGAATCCATCAAATTTAGCCGTCACATTCATCAACACAAGTAGAGACTCCTTATCGTTGGTGTCGTGTGGACGCTTTTATCATTAGAGTTATAGTTATCTTTATAGTTGTCGTTCCTGGTGTGAACGGCCCCTAACACATGCGTACGTATAGGACAATAAATCGATTCCCCTCCAGTGCACGCACACTCGGACAAGGACAGTAGTCCAGTTAAATTAACCTAGTCGAGCTATGACTAGTTGAGCTATGACTAGCTCGACTTAACTGTCCATGTAAATGTACTGACTGTACACTCTGGTGATTGGATAACATTGGGAAATGGCTCAGTGTTCTTTCATTCTCTTCTCCCTCCCTCTCTCTCTCCCTCACTCTCTCTCATTCTTTTCTCTCTCTCTCTCTCACATCTCTCTCTCTTTCATTCTCTTCTCCCTCCCTCTCTCTCTCTCCCCATCTCTCTCTCATTCTCTTCTCCCTCTCTCTATCCATCTCTCTCTCACTCTCTCCATCTCTCTCTCTCCATCTCTCTCTCATTCTCTTCTCCCTCTCTCTATCCATCTCTCTCACTCTCTCCATCTCTCTCTCTCCATCTCTCTCTCTCTCTCCATCTCTCTCATTCTCTCTCTCTCTCTGTCAGACTCAGGCCATGTCCACACGTTTTAAAAATGGAGATTTTTCCTCCTTCGTATTACAAAATAATACCTCCACACAGACACAAAGGAACAGTCATTGAATGCTGTCAAGAGTACATTTATTTATCTAATCTATTTTAGATAAATAAACTTCCGTTTTTAAAAATACCCGGCTACATGTGGACACGGCCTCAGCCCCCTGTCGATGCCTGGGCTACATACGGCTTCAGCCCCCTGTAGATGCCTGGGCTACATACGGGGTATGATTCCTCTCTCCCCCTGGCCATCTCTCCATATCTTACTCAAATTCAAAACTATTGCTTTATTAGCATGACTGTTTAAGTACAGTGTTGACAAAACTATTGCTTTATTAGCATGACTGTTTTAGTACAGTGTTACCAAAGCTAGTGCTTTATTAGCATGACTGTTTTAGTACAGTGTTACCAAAGCTAGTGCTTTATTAGCATGACTGTTTTAGTACAGTGTTACCAAAGCTAGTGTTGCAAATAACACAGTAGTATCTCTCCATCTCCATATCTCTTATTCCCTCTTTCTCTCTCTCCCTCTCCATCTCTCTCTTTCTGGAGATGCCTGGGAAATGACTGCCCATCTCTCTCTCTCTCTCTCTCTGTCATATTTGTTGTCACCATGGGGATGCCTAGATAGATAGATAGATAGATACTTTATTATCCCCTTGAGGAAATTTGTCTTGGACTTCTTGGAATTCATGGGGAAATTTGTCTTGGACTTCTTGGAATTCTGACCCAATACAGACTGGGGGATGACTGCTTCTCTGGCTCTGTGAGCTGATGGTCTGTTATCAATCATCACATCTGAACATTCAAGTCCCTCACCGGCCACAAATACACACACACACACACACCACACACACGCACTCACTCACTCACTCCAATTTCTCCAGCCTCAGTAGATGCGTGTAACTGTCTAACACACTGCTCTATTCCACTGATAAAATAACAGCAGAACACTGGACAAGACGGAACACTGGACAAGACAACAGAACACTTGACAACACACTAGAACACTGGACAAGACAGAACACTGGACTACACAACAGAACACTGGACAAGACAACAGAGCACTGGACAAGACAACAGAGCACTGGACAAGACAGAACACTGGACAAGACAACAGAACACTGGACAAGACAGAACACTGGACAACACAACAGAACACTGTACAAGACAGAACAGACCAAAACAGTGGCCAGTGAGGAATGAACAGAACACCAAAGAGAGCAGACAGAACCGTCCAGAACAGATAGAACAGCCCTGTTCTGCTCAACGGTCACACACTGGGGAAGGGAGCCATAAGGCCTTTCAGTCTAGAACTGAGAGAACATTCTTACAGACAGCAACGATAACATAACTAGAACCGAGAGGACACTCACTGACAGCATCTACAACACAAGATCAAGAACCAGTAGAACACTTTTACTGATAGCAGCTACAACATGATTATAACAGTCAAGAACTGACAGAACACTCTCACTGACGGCAGCTACATGCTAGTGTGCAATCACATCCACATGAAAGGGCAGTTTTGGGCAGTTTCGGGCAGTTGGGGATTGTAAGAGGCTCCCGGGTTCAACCGTTGGCAACGGTTTGCAGAGTAGCTTCAAGGATATCAGGTTTGGTAAACAAACGTGTGGACAGCAATACCATGTAGAAGAATATATATTTACAAAGGGAAAGGGTTGCTATGCCAGGGGCTCCAAACGTTGCACGCAAAATAAAAAAGCTTTCAAGGGAGCTATATGGTGTGCGGATCACTCTCTCTAATTGCTGTTGTGCGGCCCGCCGGCCAATTTTCAAAACCCAATGTGGCCCTTGAGTCAAAAAGTTTGCCCCTGGATAAGATGCATAGTAACACCTCTCTCTCTCAGAGGACAACACTCTTCTCCTCAGTCTCTCACAGATCAACTCCTTTCTCTTACTCTCTCTCTCCCTCCCTCCCTCACTTTCTCTCTCTCTCTCCCCCTCTTTCTCCTTCTCTCTCTGTTCTTCTCCTCCCCTCTGCCCCCTCCTCTGTTGTCTCCGTGGGAACAGCAGGGCTGTGGCTCTAACCACACACCCCTAGAGTGCTGAAACTCACATTCCTCTCTGACGAGGGGCACACACACACACACACACACACACACACACACGTACACGCACGCGCACGCGCACGCACACGCACACACACACACACTCACGCACACGCACACACACGTACACGCACACACACACACATACACACACACACACACACACGCACGCACACACGCACGCAAGCACGCACACACACACACACACACACACACACACACACACAGACCCAATCACACACATACACTCTGTCTCTCTCTCTCTCTCTCAAACAACACACACACACATTCACACTAATTCAGACATGCACAATCCGTCACACACACACACACACACACACAAACATTCACACTCACAAACAGACAGACACTTCGTCAAACACCCATACTCACACATCAGACACACACTCTTCATCTCTCTCACACACACACACACACACACTCACACACAGACACTCCGTCAGACACACACCCACACTTCATCTATCTCAAACACACACATACACACACAGACACACTCACGCACACTCAGTCACATAGCCACACTCATACATACACACTTACACACACACACACACACACACACACACACACACACATACACTTATTTAACATCCATGTGCACACACACACGCAGCCTGAAACATGTCCTAAAGTTCCAATCTCAGTGACACACACACACACACACACAGGGAGAAGAAGAAAACATGGGAATAGAGATATGGAGGAACACTCTCTCTTTCTCACACACACACAGACACACACACACACACTGTCTCTCTCTCTCTTTCTCTCTCTCACACACACACACACACTCACACACAGACACACAGACTCACACACTCACACAGGTTTAAACCACACAGGAAGAGAGGGAGAGAGAATGAGAGAGGGAGGGGGACAGAGAGAAGGAAAGAGAGAGGGAAGGATAGAGAGAGAGAGAGATGGGGATTGGAGGAAATGACATCACATCCTGTCTGATCTGTTCTGAATAGGTGCAGTGTTGTGGGAGTAGGCGGAGCCAGTGGAATGATGATGGGATATTTTTAGAATTTTGGAAACGCCGCCACTTCCTGTTCCTACTACCAGCACGCAGACACACACGGGCACAAGAGCGCACACACACACATACACACACACAGTCTCTCACACATACACACTCTCACACATACACTCACACACACTCTCTCTCACACACACACACACACTCTCTCTCTCAGACACACATTCTCTCTCTCTCTCTCACACACACACACACACACACACACACACACACACTTAAAAGACTGAGGTCACATTCCTCTTAATCTGTCACAGACGCACTCTGGGAAGCCATGGTAACTTCAAAGAACATGTGTAACTCATACAGCACAAAACACACACCACACACACACACACACACACACACACACACAGACACACGTGCGCACACACACACACATTCACACACACACACAGAGTGAAGAGGAGGTAAAACTGGAGAGGAGTAAGGAGTAACTATCACAAAGGGTCTCTAAGTCTCTACAACTGTTCAAATGCGCTCATTTGACTGAGTTGTGCCCTCATTTTACTAAACCGTGCTCTCAATTTAATTTTCATAAAATGAGAGCACAATGAAGTAAAACGTGCTCACAATTTAGTAACTGTGCACACAATTTACTCAATTGAGCACACAATCTAGTAAAATGAGACCACAACTTAGTAAAATGAGCGCACAATTCTCTCGATATATAAAAATATATTGCAATAACACCTCCTGGGCTCTATAGTATGTATGAATAATAATGTGGGAAAATGTTTTTATTATTTTATTTTATTATGTTAGTTAAGTCATCTAATTCAGCTAATTCATCTGTGATTGTTATTAATGACTGTCATGCATGGTGCTTTGGTGGTTTAGAAGTTGTTTCTGTAACAGTTTGATGGCCTGTGTGTTTGTGTTTACATGTGTCATGAGTGGGTTATGTGTTTGTGTTTACATGTGTCATGAGTGGGTTGTGTGTTTGTGTTTACATGTGTCATGAGTGGGTTGTGTGTTGTTTGTGTTTACATGTGTCATGAGTGGGCTGTGTTTGTGTTTACATGTGTGGGTTGTGACAAAGACAGGTGATAAGGAGTCAATAAAACTCATATCTACTGCTTTACTAAGATCAAAGGGTCCCAAGATTAAATGGCATCAGACTTACACTCATAAATGAAGGTGTGCACGTGAGTTATAGTGCCCATGTTTGTTGTTTAGTGGAGGTGAGTTATAGTGCCCATGTTCCCTTGTTGTTTAGTGGAGGTGAGTTATAGTGCCCATGTTCCCTTGTTGTTTAGTGGAGGGCTGCTGATTCAGCGACAGGGCACAGGGCTGTTCGGCAAATATGTGAAAAAATATGTGAACCGCCAGACAAAAAAAAAAGAAACCCATGACTGCTTTCCTCTCTTTGTTTGTTTTTGTATTGATGAGACAATGAGTCCTCACAGTCACACGTTCACCAGTGCCTAGTCTTCATGAGTCCTCACAGTCACACATTCACCAGTGCCTAGTCTTCATGAGTCCTCACAGTCATACGTTCACCAGTGCCTAGTCATGAGTCCTCACAGTCACGTTCACCAGTGCCTAGTCATGAGTCCTCACAGTCACACGTTCACCAGTGCCTAGTCTTCATGAGTCCTCACAGTCACACATTCACCAGTGCCTAGTCTTCATGAGTTCTCACAGTCACACGTTCACCAGTGCCTAGTCTTCTGGGGTTTCTTTCTTTTCATGCAGAAGTTTTCTGACAATACTGCAATTGTGGGGTGTATCAGGAATGGGCAGGAGGAGGAGTACAGGAGCCTGGTGGAGGACTTTGTGCAATGGTGCAAACTCAATCATCTCCTTCAAAGACCAAGGAGATGGTGGTGGATTTCCGCAGGTCTAAGCCCACTCTGCTACCAGTCTCCATTGATGGGGTCAATGTCGAGGTGGTAAGCACCTACAAGTACCTGGGTCACCTTGACAATAAACTGGACTGGTCAGCCAACACCGACGCACTCTACAAGAAAGGGCAGAGCAGGCTGTACTTCCTGAGGAGACTGCGCTCAATGTGTGCAGCAAGCTCCTCAGGATGTTCTACCAGTCTGTTGTTGCCAGCGTCCTCTTCTATGCAGTAGTATGTTGGGGAGGAAGCACAAAGAAGAAGGATGTGGGGCGAATTGACAGGCTGGTAAGGAAAGCTGGCTCTGTAGTGGGAGCTGAACTGGAGTGCATCACTTCAATATCTGACAAAAGGACCCTGAACAAACTGATCAGCATCTTGGACAATGAGTGTCACCCACTCCACAGCACTATTGTTAAGCAGAAGAGCCTGATCAGCTGGAGCTAGAGGTCTGCACTTCCGCGGTAGACCCGTGGGTCCCGACGCAAAAGAGTGCGGACGCGGGACAACTTTTGAAAGCTCTTTGCGGGAGCGGGCGGGATGAGAGAGGTGCGTTCGCGGGTGCGGGACAAACCGATGATTCACTGCACTCCCGCAAATTAAATATTTGCGTAAAATTAAATATGGAAATGATTAAAGTACTGTTCATAACTATAGTTGCTGGATGTTCTGTTAGGCAGCATTAAAAAAACGGGGTTTAAGCATAACTGACGGATAGCAGGCCTATAGCCTATATTGTCATTTACGTGGGTTCAATTTGTTCCTGCTGCTCATTGTCAAAACTCAAAATTGAAAGCATGACAGAGGAAGAGGGCACCAGGCTAGGCCTACTTCAGTTGTTAGCCTATATTCAGAACCAAGAAACTGACATCTGGAGTCTTTCTCAGGTGTGTGTGCTCCTTTCGTGAGACAGAAAGAAAAGCTGAATAGGCTATCCCTCCTGCATGCGGGCTTTAGCGGGCGGGAGCGGGACATCATGTTACAGATGCGGGCGGGAGCGGGACTAAAAATGACACATTAATGCGGGAGCGGGCAGGAGCAGGACAGAATATTGCGGGAGCGGGCGGGCAGACCTCTAGCTGGAGACTTCGCTCACTGCCTTGCACAACAGACAGACTGAGGAAGTCATTCGTCCCCAGGACCATTGAACTGTTCTATGCTTCACTTAAGGGAAGAGGAGAAATGGAAGCGTTAGCGTTAAATTCTGTCAGGAAGACTCAATGCTACGTCACTCGTTCATTCATTACTTCCAACCAATCACCAGTCTGCATCAGCCTTTATAATCACTTTACTTTGCACCTGCCTGTTGCTTTCAGGTGCCGATTTTCGATGTTCCGTATCCATGCACGGGTAGCTAGTCATTCACTTCGCCACAACTTTAACATGTGATGCAGTCACAGACCAGTAGCTTAGCCTACCTTACGTTCGCTTTAACTGAGTTGGACGCATCTCACCAAAGTCTCGGGGGTTTCCATTAATGTAGCATAGTAGCTTGTAAACGTCGGAGAGTAAGGTAGGCCAAATTGTTGCCACTGTTGTCCGGGCCCGGTCTTATCAACGAAAGAGACAAGTTCCTTGCTTGAGGTTCTCTTTCACCCTAGTCTCGTGTTAGATCCTAGTTGCTTAATGAGGTTAACGCCTTATCGCCACAACGCAGAAATATGGTTGTTAAACTTTTCTGACGAAAAACCGCCAGACTTATCAGGCTACGCTGTTAACATACATGTACGGAACTTTAAAAAAAAAAAAAAAAGCTTTTTTTGCTAGCTTTGCTAGGTCCACATCCTAGGCAAATTGACTCGCTGGTCAGGCTGTTGTGTATGGAAGGCCAACAGGGACAAAATTACTCTTCCTTCTCGGCTGCAGTGTTAGTCGCAGAGATGCTGCTGGTATTGTCTGCAGGGTGGTAGGCTACTAATGTCATTAACCCATAATATTTCCGATGCACCTGAAGGCCATATTAGCCTAATCTTATTTTCATTATCTCATGTCTGGCTGATCATTATTGTCTGTTACTGTCATTGGTTATGTGTCTACATAATATGTAGGCCCATACATTGTGTTCGTTGATTTTAACTAATGGCAACGTAATGTATCATGGCTGTTTATTTGCCTGCGTGCTAGGTCCTTTTGAAAATGCTATGTCTCCTCTCTAACCACTCCATTCCTCCTTGCAGGTCTTCAGGCTGTAGGGACTAGAACAAGATCTTTCCTCAAACTCTTCTCTGCCAAAAGAGCAACACCTCTAGCAGGCACAAACTCTCCTTCAGGCCAATACTGCACTCACCCTTATACTTTTTCCAAGCACAATGCACTTTGCTTGGTGTCATTCGTAATCTCCCATTATGTCACGGCAGCCGCAAGCACAGGGATGGCATTCCTTCCCATTTCTTCATTACTTAACATTTTAATAATCTTTCAATTTCAGGAGCAGTTCCTCTTCGTTTAATGTAAATGCCCCTCTCTCTTTAATTTAAGGGTATGCATCTGTCGGCAGTGGAGTACTGACCCTCACCGAATTCATCTACTTCATGCAGGGATGCGGGCTGGTTCAATGAGGCCTATAGCCAAAACGCTCATCGAGGGACAGTGCTTTGGTTCATATTTAATCTTACTTTATCCAGGTCATGTGATGTCAACTTATTTACCTCCTCATCTAAGCTATATGCTAACCCTTCATGTCTTTATCCCACCACAGTAGGAGCAGCAGCATTAGTGAACTTGCACTGTTAAATCATTAGATTTTGCAATTCACTATCGAATATCCATATGTCCTCGGATCTCAATCCCATAGTTCTCAATAGTCATATAATCAAATCAATCAGCAATTATTAGGCTACATCACCAATTCAATCTAACTATTTAATTGACAAGGTCTGTGATGCTGGTTCACATATTCTAAACACCCACTTACTCTTGGCTCTGGAGCAGTGCTTTGTTTCACATTTAATCTTATTTCACCCAGTCAGCATGATGAGGATTACTCTTTCCATCTTTGTCTTTATTTTAGTTATATGCTAAACCATCCTCAGCGACCATCCATAAGTGCTAGTGTACTCCAGCTATGTATCTGTTGATTGTATTTTGTCTTGTCCTGTTGTGTTCTTAGGTCTGCTGCTGGTTAGTTAACCCTGGCTCTCTTTTCACTCCCTATCAATTCACTCCTTGAATGTGTTCCTCATGGCTTTCTAGGGGTTCATGCGCTCTGGGGAATTTCGTTCTGACAGCCAGGTTTTAACCCTTCTCAGGATCTGGCTTGCTCAGCCATCCTCTTCTCCTCCCACTTCTATAGTGGAATTCTGAAACATTCTAAAATGGACACCTCAGGTCTTTGTCATTATCAGAGATTCTAAAGTAAATAACTCTTCTGTCCCTATACTTCTATGATCAACTATCTTAAACTTCGCCACACACTTCTCCTAATGCACCTTTCTTCTACCCACTGGGTTATCTATGTCTAAACAATGGTTCAGAATCCACTTGTCGACAGCGGTTGGTAGCTGCGGGCTCTCAACCTAGGATTACCTGCATCCTCAATCAAGTTGCTCGGAAGATGGTCTTCGTCGGCTTACGAGTCCTATATAAGACCTTAGGATCAAGCCCTTCTAGATGCGCAAATGGCTCTCACAAGTGTCAATTAAGGTAAGCTACCTTGCAAAGGTCTGGTGGTGGTTATTCGGCTCAGCTAAAGCATTATATTAATTACGTTGGACCCGAGCCATTCTTCTCCAGTCACTACGCACAGCCGGCACTTTAGGCACAGAATAAAGCGTTAATACATTGTAGTCACTACGCACCGCCGCCCTTGGTCTAGCTTCTGCAAGCAAACCCTCGGGTAATCTCACGTCACAACAGTTAATTTATTTTATCCTACCATCACCCCACTTCACTCATCATATACATACGCAACTCGACGACAGTCGACTCGAATCGCATCATCAAATCGCAATCATCAATCGTTATCGAACCGAACGATCATTAAGCACTTTCCACGGGATTTGCACCACATTGCATTACATCTTGCCGTTGCAAGAACCGAAGCTTATTTAAAGCTCTGAGCTCGTGCAGCTCCCCGACTCGCTGCAATTGCTGCAGACCATGCTGGTCATTTTCTTCTTTTCACCAGAGAGTGCTCAAGCTTTCTATCTGTTTCTCTATACCTTTTCTCTCTGAACTTATTACCCATGGACAATGTCTATTTCATGTTTTCCTGTCTCGTTTAGCTAACGTTACCTATGCTGCTCATCTTATTTTGGGGGGCCTTTCCAAGAGCAAGGTGCAAAAGCATGGCTCACTCTTTTCATCTTGCCCTCGGATCTGCTTTTTAGCTCCATTCCGTTGCAGGATCTGCGGCACCTTCGGAAACAGTCATCACATAGGGGTCGTACTTAAATCGGATATAATCTGTCATGGACACTACACCGTGCTGTTATTTTGGGTAAGTCAACATAATTAATTCATTAATCTAAACCTTGCTTTGTTTACATTTCTATCCTAATAGTAGGCCTATACGTTGTGCTATTTAGCTTTCTTTAACATGGCTTTACCTCTGCCGGATGGACAGTAGTCTGTTAATTTCATCTGCTGTACATCTTGTCCTTGCAGCTCCTATTCACCATCGAACCGTAACAAATGGAGTTCACAAACTGTAATATTTTACATCAAATTGCTTATCAATTAAGAGCTAGCTACTCCATTTGCTAGTCACAAGGCTCACAAGAATCTATGGACTGTATGGTTACTGAGTTCTTAATTACTAAAGACTCACTCAGCAGTAATGAGCATTTTGTAATCAATGTACTTCCTCTTGCAAATGTCTGGTGGTGGTTATCTAAATTTAATCATATTACTCATCTCTTCGTTCTGGTGCCCGTACTGGCTTGGTCGCATTTGTGCAGGTCATAATCTTCTTTAACTGCAAGCGCTATTTCTTCTGCACTAACCTGAGCTTCTGCAACTGCAAGCTCATTTTCCCCCCGAGCATTTGCAACTGCAAGCTCTATCCCGCTGCACTAACCCTGAGCATCTGCAACTGCGAGCTCTATCCCGCTGCACTAACCCTGAGCATCTGCAACTGCAAGCTCTATCCCGCTGCACTAACCCTGAGCATCTGCAACTGCAAGCTCTATCCCGCTGCACTAACCCTGAGCATCTGCAACTGCGAGCTCTATTCTGCTGCACTGACCCTGAGCATCTGCAACTGCGAGCTCTATTCTGCTGCACTGACCCTGAGCATCTGCAACTGCAGGCTCTATCCCCTGCACTGACTGAGCATCTGTTCACCCTGCACGTTGTTAGTTAACCCTTGAGTTAAGCTTCTGCAAGCACTAGTCACTCAAGCAGTTGTGTTCAATGGGTTGAACATCTGCAAGCTCGATTCCCTTCCATAACTTTAAATCAATCATAGAATTTGAGTCACAGGTGATTGAATCCATCATTATAATCATCATCCTCATCAAATCATCAGTTTATTTATTAGTAGTATATTCTTCATGTGTCTCTGCTGTCTGTCTTGCTTTTCTGATTCATCTCCCGAGTTCAACCGGATAATACAACATGCACTGTTTAATATTGTGATGCTCTATTTCAGAGAGGATAATACAACATGCACTGTTTAATATTGTTATGCTCTATTTCAGAGAGGATAATACAACATGCACTGTTTAATATTGTTATGCTCTATTTCAGAGAGGATAATACAACATGCACTGTTTAATATTGTTATGCTCTATTTCAGAGAGGATAATACAACATGCACTGTTTAATATTGTGATGCTCTATTTCAGAGAGGATGAGCATCTAAGCATTCTGGTGGGTATCTTTATTTCTTATTCTTTGGGGGTAGGCTCCGCCCTTGCCGTCTCATACCGGCAGGATCTGCAAGGGTCTGCACACTCGGTGACCTGGACCGAGGACGGGGCCTATGCCAAAGACTGTCTTATTGTTGCTTATGCCTTTTGTATATCCTTTGATGGATTAAAACGTGTGTTATCTTTCATTGTACCTTCCTGAGTCTTTCTGATAGAAATGGAAGTGTTAGCGTTAAATTCTGTCAGGAAGACTCAATGCTACGTCACTCATTCATTCATTACTTCCAACCAATCACCAGTCTGCATCAGCCTTTATAATCACTTTACTTTGCACCTGCCTGTTGTTTTCAGGTGCCGATTTTCGATGTTCCCACCATCCCTCCCTAACCACCACCAGTTTGGCCTTGTCCAGATGTCCAGGGGGTAGGCTCCGCCCCTGCTGTCTCATACCGGCAGGACCTGCAAGGGTCTGCACACTCGGTGACCTGGACCGAGGATGGGGCCTATGCCAAAGACTGTCTTATTGTTGCTTATGCCTTTTGTATATCCTTTGATGGATTAAAACGTGTGTTATCTTTCATTGTACCTTCCTGAGTCTTTCTGATAGAAATAGACTTCTCTGCATAGTCTGTCTGCCTTTTCACTGACCATGGACTTCACTCCTCCCATCTGGCAGGCGTTCCAGGGGCCTCCGCTCCCATGGCAGCAGGATCAGGAAAAGCGTCTTTATCCCATAGGCTGGGATCCAGGTGAACTAAGCCAAGTCAAAGTCCTTTTAGGCAAGTCCCTCCACTCGGCGGCCATATTGCAATGCTTTTTGGGCACTCATCGGGCATCCTATTCGGCAGAAATACGCGTGCACAAGGCTTCATGACACCAATCTTGCTCCAGCGGTGAGTTCACAACAAATGATTGGCACGATGTAATCACAACACACCATATGATTGTGGTCACGCTCTTCACCACCTCCATGTTTTGAACTGTCTGTCCACTAGCCACTTTTTACCACTGTCTTTCTGCCTCACTGTTTGCGTGCTATATTAGCACATTAGCACATATGCACAACCCCTCCCTCCATGCCACAGCCGAACTGTGGCCACACTTATACCTTCCTTAATATAGTTATATATATATATATATAGATATATAGACTTTATTCTTGCACTGTTGCACTGTTTGACTTACTCGTTTGCACCATCACCATGACACTCATTCACACAAAGCACCTTACCTTACCTTACCTTATGCACAGAGAATCACAGGCTCAGTCCCTGCCTCAGTCATTGCAAGCGTATCTTGTTTGATTAATCACCCACTATGTGGATACTGTTTTTTTTAGAATTGTGTTATTTAGTATAATTTATATTTTAGTATATTTAGTATTTAGTATATATTTATCTTCTAAAGTCGTTATTGCTTAGTTGTGTTTTTATATTATATACTTTTAATTACTTTCTGCTGTTAGTGAATGTGTGTGTTGTCTGTATGCTACTGTGACCTTGAATTTCCCCTGGGGATCAATAAAGTATCTATCTATCTATCTATCTATCTATCTATTAGTGCTGTCAAACGATTAAAATTTTTAATCACGATTAATCCCTAAATTCCTATAGTTAATCACGATTAATCACATATTTTATCGCATCATTAAAATTCTATTACTTTGCATTGCTGAACTTTCCAGGAGTCCATATTAACAATATAAAGCAATTATTGTGTATCTTGTTTGGGATTCAAATGAAAGCAAAGCAAGTTACTTTATTAACTGAACTTTAAGACGTAGGTCTATTTGATTATTTCAAATCAAATTTCAAAAGATGTGCAGCAGACCTGAGGCAACACAATATATTCTTCAGAAATTTAGCTAATAAAGGGCATAACAAACATAAAATACTATATTCATTATCTTTGAGTTCAGTTGAAAACAAGGAACTTTTCAACATGAGAGCACTGCCATTTTATAGGCCTACAGTCTATGGTGCACTGTCACTTGCCACACACATCAGCGCCGAAGTTTTTAACACACAAACACTGGATGAACAATGGATTTTATGGAGCGGCGTCGACCAAATATAACTGAATCGTGATTTAGCCTACACGGCGGCAAAGTGCGATGAGTTGTATTGAAAAGAATGGAATCTAATGTACAGTAAATGAATGTCGAAAGCAGAGTGCATCGCACTCATGTCGGCATCGGTGTCCACAGCAATTTAAAACACCATTCAGCTGACCGGGAGTTCAGAACTGCTGTTGGTGTTTATTGTACGAATCTACTCTTTGGCCGGCTCGTAAGCCCAAACAAGTGTGTGCAGCATGCCTTTGCGTAGCCTACTAAAGGTACGCATCATAAAGATAGGCTACATTTAATCTGCATCATGCCCCATTTTAGCGGAAAACAAGTTAACATTATATCATTGATTCCAAAGACAGCTAGCCTAATCACACCTTGATGTTACATCTAGTTATTAATTTACAGGCCATTCAATCATTTTACTAACAGGGTAGTTATGAAGAATTATGTGTATGTAGCTTACTCATGTCGAAACTATGTACATTACAACCCATTCAGCAAGTAGCTACACTTACCATATCCCATGTAAAATGGTTAGCTTGCTAGCTATCTAACTGTGGAACTTCAGTATAATGGGCATAGCCAATTATCTCACCTAGTTGTAGGAAAAAGGCTACGTTCATATTACAAGTGATAGAATGAATGTGTGACTTATGTTTTGTTGATGTTATGACATGTAAAGTTAAGCTTGCCAAACATATATTCAGCCATGGGCAGTTTGACTGTGCCTACATTCGTGACACTTAGTAGGCTATAAACTAGAAAGAGCAAAAAATAGGAACATAATGGTCACATTAATCCCATAAACACATATAACTCTTACACCAACCTTATTTTGTGCCTTTTATTCACGTTTGTTTCAAGATTGAGTAAGTATAAACCCTTTTCACTCCCCACTTCTATGCAGCATAGGTTCCATTATCCAAACAGCTCCCTTTCCCCTAAAAGGGGGCGTGTACATGCAGCACGGTCTAGCTAGATCCAGTGTGGTGTTGTAGTTGTTCTAACGTTACTAGTTGTTGCAACAGCATGTGAAAAAACTAAAGTTTGTTACACCAAAAAGAACGTTAATCTTGCGATAAAAAAATGATCGCCGTTAATTACGCGTTTAACTGACAGCACTACTATCTATCTATCTATCTATCTATCACCTTAAGACCTGTTGATTGCCAGCAGCCCTCATAAGAAGGACTTTTCACTGACCATGGACTTCACTCCTCCCATCTGGCAGGCGTTCCAGGGGCCTCCGCTCCCATGGCAGCAGGATCAGGAAAAGCGTCTTTATCCCATAGGCTGGGATCCAGGTGAACTAAGCCAAGTCAAAGTCCTTTTTAGGCAAGTCCCTCCACTTTCGGGCGGCCATATTGCAATGCTTTTTGGGCACTCATCGGGCATCCTATTCGGCAGAAATACGCGTGCACAAGGCTTCATGACACCAATCTTGCTCCAGCGGTGAGTTCACAACAAATGATTGGCACGATGTAATCACAACACACCATATGATTGGCTCAATGTATTCACATCACTCCACATGATTGGCTCAATGTATTCACATGTCAACGTTTTGCCGACGAAGGGGTGGGATATGTGTAGACAACGGCCATATTGGCGTTACAAACTAACCCCATTTCTATAGAGGATTTTTTGAGTGCTGTGTCTCCTCATTAGAAAGTCTCTGGCCAAGTATTATAATGGCAATGGAGGGGAATCTAATTTAACTGAAGGAAAGCACCTCCATGATGCTGAGACTCTCCCAGAACACACGGAGTGGCGTTTGTGTCCCTCTGCTGCTGGAACATTAAAACTTGTGTGAACATTGGTTGTGTAAAGGTAGAATCGTTCTGGAAAATCTAAGATAATAATAATTGATCATTTAGCTGTTTAAATTTCATTTTTTTGTGTGTTTGTTTGTTTGTTTGTTTTGATATGTCTTGAATATAATATAAGGGCTGTGGATATGTATTGTGTGTTAATTAGCTAAATTGGAAGTGACGTCATGTTGGTTGTGTTTCACAGATGCTTTTAATGTTGCACACTACACCTGACGGAGAACTTGAAAGCTGACTCGCGGTTATGGCTGCACGCTGCTGAGTCAGAAGTTTTAATGTTTGAAGCCATGTTTTCTTGGACTCATTTCCCTCTTAGCTGATATGCAGCCAGCGAGGTATGTGTGTGTTTATAATGCTTTATTTTCTTGCTTTATTCGTTCTTTTGGTTGTGATTAGATTGTCTAGTTATTGTGTTGCTTTACTGCTTTTAAACAGTTTGATGGTGGATTAAAAGATGAATTAAAGATGAAAATAAATCCATCAGTAAAAGGAAGAACTTTGGCCTTGCGTGTTTCCTGGAGGGGAGTGATAGATAATAATGAAGATGATAATGATCTCAGACAAGTGATATTGAGGGATGTGTTGTGATGGTTGGTCTGTGGTTGGATTGGTTCTCTTCTGTTTGATCGTGAGACACACGGTTGATGTTCTTATTTGGAAGATTATTTTGAGGGTGAAGCTTAACTTTAATTTCCCATTGGATTGGATTGGCAGTAAATGTTATGATGTAGGACACATATAGTGTCTCTACCCAGTGTGGTTAATGTGATCACTTCAAACAGGGCTCTGCATGTCTCACACACCCAGGGATGTAGTGCTAGAATAAGAGGTGTGTGTGTGTGTGTGTGTGTGTGTGTGTGTGTGTGTGTGTGTGTGCAGGGATGTAGTGGTAGAATAAGAGGTGGGTAAACTATGAATTCTGTGATCACGGTGAGGTGGACAGCGTCATGTGGTATCGTATTTTTAAAAAAGGCATTCAGAACATGTTTGATGATGGTGGAGGTTATTGTCCAATGTTTATAACAATACAAGAGGTATTAAATGGTTCCTAGAGTGTTGATGAGTGAACATATTGTGAATGTGGATAATACAGTGTTATTTTTGAATGTTAAAAGTTGCAATTGGTGAATATACTCTTTTGCAATTGGTGAATAAACTCTTTTGAGAGGTGGGTAAACTCGTTTTGCCTCCCAGTGGGGAACTACTGCATTAGTATAAAGATAGATAAGTATAGAGATCATGCAAATGCACGGTTATATTTGGCCTTTGCCTTAAATTAGAGATGTTGATGTCTGTTGATAATCCATTTAATGATTTTGCATCATGCACACATTCACACAGACACAAACATACACATACACACATGGACACACATAGGGGCCTGCAGGAATTAATGCTATGGTACGCACGCCCATCATCACATATCCACGCCCACCCACCCCCCGCGCCGCAAAGAAAAATTTCACTCGTGAACAATTTTGTCCGTTTTAGGTCCGTGCATTGGTCAGCAAAAAAGTAGCCTACATAGCATAACAACATCCACATGCAATAATACAACGACAAAGTCTACAATGACCTATTCATTTGGACAACTTGATACAGCCCTTTACAGGCTATTACCTTTAGTTTTGTTCTGTAACGTGACGTCTGGCTTTAGTGCAGTCTAACGTTCTACAAGCACACCAATTGCTTGTTCTTGTCCATCTGGAATAACTCCTAGCTTTGCTGCCTCCATCCTTTCTGTTTTCATTGTCTAAACTTGTGATATCCATGATGAGTATTGAGTTAGTGAATTAGCTCAACATTGTGTGCTGATAACCATATATAGATAGCCGAGTAAAAGAAAACAACAAGTAGCCTATTGCGTGTCTGCGTGCGTATTCTCTCTCCTGCTCAAACAAAATGTGTGCACGTTCATTTTGATAACGTGTTCACTAACTTTACGTAATAGAAAATGGTAAATAGCCTGATGGCTATTCAGACACACACACACAAGGGAAATTTTCTCTCGCTGTTGAGTAGCCTGATGGTACGCACAGTGCGTACGGACGTACACCTGCAGGCGCGCCTGGACACACACATTTAGATGTAATATAAGCACATAATGCAATCAAAGTGAACTTGATGTTTTCTCTTTAGATTTACTGAATGCACTTCTCACAGCAGCCACTAGAGGTCAGGCCAGGCTGTACTCTGGGCAGGGAGTGGGCCCCGCAACACCTGATGCTCTGCTCTCATGGCACACAGACAGAGGGCCAAAGCTGACTGCAATATTACCTCGAAATCTGGGATGGTGTGTGTGTGCGTGTCTGTACTGTGTATGTGTGTGTTGTCTGTCTAAAGGCTGTCTAAAATGATCACACACACACACACACACATACACACAGAACACATGTTCACTGTACACACACACACACACACACACACACACACACACACACACACACAAACCGAATAGACATTGGAGGGGATTATTGTCATTAGGCTCATCATAGCTTAAGCCATCCATGTTGCTCTTGTGTGAGTGTGTGTATGTTGGTGTTAGTGTGGAGTTTTAGCAAGTGTGTGTGTGTGTGTGTGTGTGTGTGTGGGTGTGTGTGTGTGTGTGTGTGTGTGTGTGTGTGTGTGTGTGTGTGAAAACCCCTGTTAAACCTATTAACAAGAGCAGCTTTGATGTGGAAAAAACTGCTGCCATAGCTCTGTCTAACTCTCTCTCTTACACACACACACACACACACACACACACACACACATACACACACACACACCAACACACACAAACTTTTCTCTCTATTTTTCTCAATCTTGTTATTTTACATATATGCACACACGCACACTTACACTTTTTCAAAGCAATATAAATGGCTCAGGCAATGATGATGATGAGCCTAGTGACAAAAATTCCCCTGTAGCCACTCTGAGGTGACACACACACACACACACATACACACACACACACACACACACACACACACACACACACAGACACACACACACACACACACACACACACCTCTGCACACACTAAAGATAAGCCACCCTCAAACCATTTGTCACTTCAGATTCCCACAGTCTCTTTCAAGCCAGGAAAACACTGCTGTCACTTAGTCCCCTCAGTGGAACAGGACACACACACACACACACACACACACACACACACACACACTTGCACACACGCACACACTCACACACACACACACAC
>NC_063206.1:4369263-4374263 GCF_017589495.1 Alosa alosa | reverse complement strand
ACCATGCCTAATGAACAGCACACAGCATGGTCAAATGGACTATTTAACACAGCATGGTCAAATGGACTATTTAACATACTGTAGCATGGTCAAATGGATATTTAACACAGCATGGTCAAATGGACTATTTAACACAGCATGGTCAAATGGACCATTTAACATACTGTAGCATGGTCAAATGGACTATTTAACACAGCATGGTCAAATGGACCATTTAACCAGTGGCGGACCATCAGGGCCTTCAAGGCCTAACTATTTTCAAACGAATGGATAATAATAATAATAGTGTCTTTAATATCATTTTACTTGCATTTATTATTCACTTCTTCTTCTCCTTCCCCATCGTTCTTGACTAGGCTACTACCATATCCTACCCCTGTCCGCTATATTTGATTGTCAGATTGTGTGAACAAATAGTGAGGGCGTGCGATACATTTTTATGCAATCCCATGTCTTCCCTTGTTAAGGCCCGCATCAGGCCTTCACAAGGAATCACTGCGTTTTCGGTACCTAAGCAACCATTAGAAATCATATGTTTGGATTTGGGTTGATTGATGGTTGATACATCTGACTGATTAGCCAATCAAATCGACCTATTATGGCGAGGAAGGCAGGTCTGACTGCAGCTGGGCCTGCAATGTTCGAAAAGAATACCCGGAACCGTTCATCACGAATTTTGACTTGAGGAACTTCGTGAGCATCTTCTGTCAGTCAGACTGACATTCACTGGAAAAGTACATGTCACACTGATATGGCTATGGTTATAGCTATGGACAGTATATTGACTGTTTTTGTTTAAAAAATATATATATACTGTATATATTGATAAGCCTTCATTAAGCAAAATTATATCATGTAAAGTTACAGTGTCAACTGGACTACATGTTAGCAAGATGCACATAATGTCAGCTAGCTCTGCACGTAGCTGGTCAGTAGCCTATGCAGGAATTGGTAAGTTTTGTTTCATGTTTATTTGATAACATAGACTTGTAATACATGCTTGTGTTCTGGCCCTTTTCTATATAAAAAAAGTGTTTTTGTGCTGCTTGCGAACCGCAGTGCTTGGTTACTATTGTATGCTAGCTTGAAGTTGTGTGTGAGTTGATGTGGCTTTGGTGAAGCTGTCTGGATCGGCATCTATGTGAAAATTGTCATTTGCCTTGGTTTCCTGCCCTGTTAGTCTGACTTTTTATATATCTGTGTTTTATGGACATTATTGGTGAAATCCATGGAGTGGCCATCAGACATTATGAAATAGGCAACAAGCAGTAGTAGCAGCACAGGGCAATACATTTTCTGACTTTTATGTTTAATATCATGGTGGTGTGCTGAGACACTTTCTCATAAATATGTTTGGCAAACACTGTAGGATAGCCTACTGTAGTTCCACATTAGCTTTTGAGTAATCAGAGCCGCAGCACAACCCAAAACATTTGCACTAACGTTTGAAACATTAAAGCTACAGCTAAGTAGGAGAGCCCAAACAGTCTAAAGCAAGTTTGCTGATGTCAGATTAAACTATTAAATGATCACATCATTGTAGACCTGTGGCAGTGCCATATGTGCGTGCAAGTCATGAACATAAGTTAGGCAACCAATAGCCTAAATATTTCAAAATAGTCTGCACAAACCCATACTTGAGCGCACTTGGTGTTCACTTTCAATATGACATGGACTAAATTGCACGTCTTCACCGGACAGTAGCAGGCAGCAGATTGTAATGAATATGGGTGATAAATAAGTAGCCTAACCTAGCAGCCTACTCACTTTGCTGCTGATAAGGATGATGGCCGGGTGCTATTCGCCTAATAAAGATACGGAATTCAGCTCGGAACATTATTTGTTTGTCTAACGAAGATTCTAGAGTGCTACACAGATTTGCGTGAGAAAGAGAAAACTTTTTCCCCCACCGTGAAATGCTGGGAAATTGCACATTTTAACACTGAAATGCAAAAAAAAAAATTATTTATTTATTATTATTTTTTGTCAAAAGATAGTCATCATTGAAGGCCTAACCACTGAACGCACGGTCCGCCACTGTATTTAACGCACACACATGGTCAAATGGACTATTTAACAGCACACACATGGTCAAATGGACTATTCAACACAGCATGGTCAAATGGACTATTCAACACAGCATGGTCAAATGGACTATTTAACAGCACACACATGGTCAAATGGACTATTCAACACAACATGGTCAAATGGACTATTTAATAGCACACACATGGTCAAATGGACTATTTAACAAAGCATGGTCAAATGGACTATTTAACGCACACACATGGTCAAATGGACTATTTAATAGCACACACATGGTCAAATGGACTATTCAACACAGCATGGTCAAATGGACTATTTAATAGCACATACATGGTCAAATGGACTATTTAACGCACACACATGGTCAAATGGACTATTTAACAGCACACACATGGTCAAATGGACTATTCAACACAGCATGGTCAAATGGACTATTTAACAGCACACACATGGTCAAATGGACTATTCAACACAGCATGGTCAAATGGACTATTTAATAGCACACACATGGTCAAATGGACTATTCAACACAGCATGGTCAAATGGACTATTTAACAGCACACACATGGTCAAATGGACTATTTAACAAAGCATGGTCAAATGGACTATTTAACGCACACACATGGTCAAATGGACTATTCAACACAGCATGGTCAAATGGACTATTTAATAGCACATACATGGTCAAATGGAGCATTTAATGGACTACACACATGGTCAAATGGACTATTTAATAGCACACACATGGTCAAATGGACTATGAAGCAGCCTCATCCTCCTATGCCATGCCCTCCTCCACCTTCCTACAGTATGCCATGCCCTCCTCCACCTTCCTACAGTATGCCCTCCTCCACCTTCCTATGCCATGCCCTCCTCCACCTTCCTACAATATGCCATGCCCTCCTCCACCTTCCTACAGTATGCCCTCCTCCACCTTCCTACAGTTTGCCCTCCTCCACCTTCACCTTCCTATGCCATGCCCTCCTCCACCTTCCTACAGTATGCCATGCCCTCCTCCACCTTCCTACAGTATGCCCTCCTCCACCCTCCTACAGTATGCCCTCCTCCACCTTCCTACAGTGTGCCATGCCCTCCTCCACCTTCCTATGCCATGCCCTCCTCCACCTTCCTGTATCGCAAATAAATGTGTATGTGTTGCAATGATCTCACATAAAAGGAGCATAAAATGAGCTGCAGGGAGAACCACCATATCTGTGTGTGTGTGTGTGTGTACATTCATTATAGTGTGTTAATGTTTGTGTGTGTGCGTCATGGTGGAATGACCTGCTAGTTTGGTGTGTTATGGTGTCCTCATGAAACATTCATTCTCCTGGCAGATTGAGTTGACATTTTCAGCTCTCAAGATTAAATTATTTAACCACTGTGTGTGTATGTGTGTGTGTGTGTGTGTGTGTGTCTGTGTGTGTGTGTGTGTTTGTCTCTGTGTGTGTCTGTGTGTGTGTATGTGTGAGTGTTTCTAATGCTCCCATTTGTGTCCTTGTGTGTGTGTGTGTGTGTGTGTCTGTGTGTGTGTATTTGTGAGTGTTTCTAATGCTCCCGTTTGTGGCCTTGATACTGGAGCCCATAAGAGAATTGGCCCTAACATCTTCTTCATCTCTTTGCAAATGTCCATATCCCACAAAACGCCCTTCAGAACAGTAAAACTGAAAAAACAATCAGTAAAACTGTTTAACAGAAAATTGCCTGAATCCTCACTCCATTTATAAAACCATTTTGAATGACCCCATACTATAATATACATGGAGGGCTAGGTCAATGAGTGTGTGTAGCCTATGCATGCAAGAGTGTGAGTGTGTGTATGTGCGTGTGTGTGAGTGTGTGTGTATGCGTGTGTGAGTGTTTGTGTGTGTGTGCGTGTATGCGTGTGTGAGTGAGTGAGTGTGTCTGTGTGTGTGTGTGTGCGTGTATGCGTGTGTGAGTGAGTGAGTGTGTGAGTGAGGACGTATGTGGGGCTGCTTCAGAAATAATTCATACTTCGTCATACACACACACACACTATCATAACCTCACATACACACAGGGTTGGGTCAGATTACTTTTAAATGTAATCCATTACTGACTACAAATTACATGGTCATTTTTGTAATCAGTAACATAATCAATAGGATTACTCAAAACATGCAACGTAATCTGATTACTTTATTACTTTACTGAATTACTTTTTACACAACTTGCAAACAACATTCTTATTTTCCACGGTTTTTAATTCAGATGTGTTCAGTACTTAGCGTAACTGCCAAGTACTGAACGCATTTTTCCCAACAGGAACGGGTCTATCGGTCGATGTTGACGGCTCCTCATTGAACCTATTTCTTGTCAAGAAGCTACACAGGCAATTGGATGATAGTGACCTCTAGTGGACAAACGAATGGGCTGCTTGTCAAATTAAAACATTAGTTAGGCTATTGTAAAAAAGTTGCATTGTGTGCATCATAAAATGTAATCAAGTAATCCCCAACAATGTAACTATAATCTGATTACACATTTTTTATTGTAATCTGGGCTGATTATAGTTACTTGATTTTTATAATCTGTTTACGTAATCCAAATGACATGTAATCCATTACCCAACCCTGCATACACACTATCATAATCTCATATACACATTATCATAATCTCATATACACATTATCATAATCTCATATACACATTATCATAATCTCATATCATAATCTCATATACACATTATCATAATTATCATAATCTCATATACACAATTATCATAATCTCATATCATAATCTCACATACGTGTGTGACGGCCAGCTCTACCGTGCTGGGTCTTCCTCTTTCTCCCTGACTTTGTGTGTGGCTTGATCTTGTCTGTTCCTGTCTTGGCCTGTAGGAGGAGCTGTAGAGGTTCAATCAAGGTGGCTAATTGATGGCCTAATTGGAGGGTGCATAAAATCAGCGTTCTCCAGTTGGTTCTCTCTCT
>NC_063206.1:4339263-4359263 GCF_017589495.1 Alosa alosa | reverse complement strand
CGAGCAGGCATCAATTCCCACACACTTCCCACACACTACTCATGTACTTCCCACACACTTCCCACACACTTCTCACGCACTTCCCACATACTTTCATGCACTGCCCACACACTTACCTCAAGCACTTCCCACACACTTCCCAATCACTTCCAACACACTTCTTATGCATTTCCCACACACTTCCCACACACTACTCATGCTATTTCGGCAGCTTGTCTCACCTTCTATCAAGCCGAAAACTTAAAACTGAATTCCAACAAAAATAGGATCTTCTATCCTTCTAAATACAACCTAAATATAATCCAATGATGTATGCATATATCAATGTAAATGTAAACAAAAAAGCTTCCAATGTTGTTTTGTAGCTAGGTTACGGGATGATGGAGACACGCCGGCCTCGCCTGGCATGTTTTTTTTATGTAATGTTCGTAATTTTATGTAATGTCATGTTTATTTTTTTTTGATTTGTCTAGTTAAATGTTTTCTCTTTATTTACGCTATTTTTTGATATTTTTCAGGTTATTCTTTTTAGTCCTTTTTACTGCTTACAAGTTGGCTGATGTCGCGAACGCTTATCCATTGGGAGCTTATATGGTAGCTTTTGCCCTGGGCCTTCTTACATCCTTCCCATCCATCTGTGAGCCGGGTACTGCACTTCGGCTGTCTGGTCCAGGGGATTTTCGACAGCAGCTGGAGCTACTCTGCTAAAAGATCTGCCGAAAGTCACTTGAGCTGTTTCTGACCTGTGAGCTGCTATGCCAACAGCCTAGAGTCTGGATTGAGCAGACTAACGTTAACGTTGAAGAATCCTGTATCACGGACCAACAAACTGTCGCTGTTAAAAGTCCACCTAGTTGCTGATCTACAAGATCTCCCACGACTTCTCGACTATTATGCTTCCAGTGATCTCCCAGACTAACAAGGCCTAACGCTAACGCTATTCCAGACTGCCAGTGAGTTCACCTACTGGTGCTGGGGTTGTAAAGAACTTTGTTACGCTAGGACGGTTGTGGAGACACAGCTGTGTGCAGTTTCACCAGTCGCCATTGCCCTTGACATTTTCTGCCGGTTGGAAATTGACTCATTTTTATTTTATATTTTTTTTTGTTTATTTGTTTTGTTGTCTGTCTTGTATGTCTTGGTGTCACGGGTACGCTGCTTTACTCACGCTTCCTGTCCGGCATCTATTGTCTTTTGTTAGTCTGTGTCAATGACAATGTCTTATATGTGGAGCTTTGGTTGCACTCTGTGCATGTTAAATACGCTATACAAATAAAACAGACTTGACTTGACTTGACTAGTGAGTTTGTGAGTTTGTGGTCAAAAAACTATATCAAGCCCCAACTGTGGCTAGCTCTAATGCTGCTCACTCTCCCAGGCCTCACTTCATGTCTCCATATATAGAGTTCTGGTGAAGTCATAAGGCAAAGTAAAAGTGCCAGGGGGGGGGGGTAAATTTCAATAAAATAAACTTAAGATTAAATTGGCCCTAACACATGCACTTCCCATGCACTTCCCACACACTTCCCATGCACTTCCCACACACTTCTTATGCACTTCCCACACACCAGCCATGCACTTCCCACACACTTCCCATGCACTTCCCACACGCTTCCCATGCACTCTCCCACACACTTATATGCATTTCCCACACACACTTCTAATGACTTCCCACACACTTCCCATGCACTTCCCACACGCTTCTTATGCACTTCCCACACGCTTCTCTATGCACTTCCCACACGCTTCTTATGCACTTCCCACACGCTTTCTTATGTGAACTCCCACACACTACATTTCATGCACTTCACACTTCTCACGCCCTCCATCCTCTACCTCCTTCTTCTACCACTTCCTCCTCCTACCAGACTTTGACCAGTGCTTAGAATATTGCCGCTCCTATCCTCTAGTAATACTATTGACAGATTTACTAGTAACGTGTGTGTGTGTGTCCTCTAATTCCTCGCCAAGCTCTTCCCTGCACTGTAGCTTGAATGTTATTTCTACTTCTTTAAGTTGCTTTGCTAGGACACACACACACACACACACACACACACACACACACACACACACACACACACACACACATATTCTGAAAGACATAGAAAACAAACACAATAACTCCATTTAGCTGTCAGCCTGTTGAATCTCATAACACACACACACACAGGGCTTGCAGGAATTATTGGTATCGCGACATCTGAATTCCATCGCCTCAAGAAAAAAAATACGCTGTGGACAACATCTTTCCGCTTTCCCGGTTTTGCATTGGTCATTGGTCAGCAAAAATTAGCCTTACATAGCATAACAACATCCACAAACACAACAACAACGCTCTACTATGACCTATTCATTTGGACAACTTGATACAGCCCCTATACAGGCTAAAGTTACCTTGTTTTGTTCTTGACGCCTGGTTTTTAAACAGCTGTAATGCAGTCTAACGTTCTGACAGCACACCAGTATGCCTCCATACTTTCCATTGTTTAAACTTGTGATCCATCATGAGTATTGAATAGTGAATTAGCTCAACATTGTGTGCTGATAACCATATATAGATAGATAAATAATAAAAGAAAACAAGTAGCCTAATGCGTTCGCATGCGACATTGTGTCTCCTGCTCAAACAAAAATGTGTGCGCTAATTTTGATAAATTACATACATATTACACAGCAACACACAGGGAAATTTTCTCTCGCTGTTGAGCTTGATGGTACTGCATAGCATCGGATCGCACATGACGACGACACACACACACAAACACAGTCACTTCAATAATAATAATACTGACACTCAGACACACACACACAAATATCTTTCACATAATAACACAATAACACACACCGTTAGTTAATTAATTCATTAGTACATTTTTCAGGACATCAAGGATGATCTTGAGTCTAGCTCATTATAAGGCATGTTCACCACTAATACTGCTTTCATGTATGCATGTGTGTGTGTTTGTGTGTGTGTATATGTGTGTGTGTGTGTGTGTGTGTGTGTAATGTGTATCTCATGCCTTTATGCATGTAGCATGTATAATTAGCTATGCCTAAAAGCTGGAACTAACAGGGCAGACATTTCTGTATGTGTGTGTATGTGTGTGTGTCTACAGTGTGTGTGTGTTTGTGTGTGTCTACAGTGTGTGTGTGATGATGATGATGATGATGATGATGATGATGATGATGATGATGATGATGATGATGATGATGATGATGATGATGATGATGATGATGACATGACATTACATGACGACACGATGACATTTACATGATGACATGACACATTATGACATTTAAAACATGATGACATTACATGATACATGATGACATAAACATGACATGACATTATTTATTTATTTACATTTATTATTATTTACATTTACATACATATTTATTATTTACATCCATATTTATTTATTAAAACATTATTACATGACATTTATTTATTTACAAATATTATTATTATTTATTATTTATTGAGGAGGAGAGGAGGAGGAGGAGGAGAGGAGGAGGAGGAGAGGAGAGGAGGAGAGGAGAGGAGAGGAAGAGGAGAGGAGAGGAGGAGGAGAGGAGAGGAGAGAGAGGAGAGAGAGGAGGAGAGAGGAGGAGGAGAGGAGGAGAGAGGAGGAGAGAGGAGGAGAGGAGAGGAGAGAGGAGGAGGAGGAGAGGAGAGGAGGAGGAGGAGGAGGAGGAGAGAGGAGAGGAGAGAGGAGAGGAGGAGAGAGGAGGAGAGAGGAGGAGAGGGAGGAGGAGGAGGAGGAGAGAGGAGGAGAGGAGGAGGAGAGGAGGAGGAGAGAGGAGGAGGAGAGAGGAGGAGAGGAGAGAGGAGAGGAGAGGAGAGGAGAGGAAGAGGAGAGGAGGAGGAGGAGAGGAGAGGAGGAGGAGAGGAGAGGAGAGGAGGAGGAGGAGGAGAGAGAGGAGGAGGAGAGGAGGAGGAGAGGAGGAGAGGAGAGGAGAGGAAGAGGAGAGGAGGAGAGGAGGAGGAGGAGGAGGAGGAGGAGGAGGAGGAGGAGGAGGAGGAGGAGAGGAGGAGAGAGAGGAGAGGAGGAGGAGGAGGAGGAGGAGAGGAGGAGGAGGAGGAGAGGAGAGGAGAGGAGAGAGGAGAGGAGGATACAAGGATACAAGGATACAAGGATACAAGGATACAAGGATACAAGGATACAAGGATACAAGGATACAAGGATACAAGGATACAAGGATACAAGGATACAAGGATACAAGGATACAAGGATACAAGGATACAAGGATACAAGGATACAAGGATACAAGGATACAAGGATACAAGGATACAAGGATACAAGGATACAAGGATACAAGGATACAAGGATACAAGGATACAAGGATACAAGGATACAAGGATACAAGGATACAAGGATACAAGGATACAAGGATACAAGGATACAAGGATACAAGGATACAAGGATACAAGGATACAAGGATACAAGGATACAAGGATACAAGGATACAAGGATACAAGGATACAAGGATACAAGGATACAAGGATACAAGGATACAAGGATACAAGGATACAAGGATACAAGGATACAAGGATACAAGGATACAAGGATACAAGGATACAAGGATACAAGGATACAAGGATACAAGGATACAAGGATACAAGGATACAAGGATACAAGGATACAAGGATACAAGGATACAAGGATACAAGGATACAAGGATACAAGGATACAAGGATACAAGGATACAAGGATACAAGGATACAAGGATACAAGGATACAAGGATACAAGGATACAAGGATACAAGGATACAAGGATACAAGGATACAAGGATACAAGGATACAAGGATACAAGGATACAAGGATACAAGGATACAAGGATACAAGGATACAAGGATACAAGGATACAAGGATACAAGGATACAAGGATACAAGGATACAAGGATACAAGGATACAAGGATACAAGGATACAAGGATACAAGGATACAAGGATACAAGGATACAAGGATACAAGGATACAAGGATACAAGGATACAAGGATACAAGGATACAAGGATACAAGGATACAAGGATACAAGGATACAAGGATACAAGGATACAAGGATACAAGGATACAAGGATACAAGGATACAAGGATACAAGGATACAAGGATACAAGGATACAAGGATACAAGGATACAAGGATACAAGGATACAAGGATACAAGGATACAAGGATACAAGGATACAAGGATACAAGGATACAAGGATACAAGGATACAAGGATACAAGGATACAAGGATACAAGGATACAAGGATACAAGGATACAAGGATACAAGGATACAAGGATACAAGGATACAAGGATACAAGGATACAAGGATACAAGGATACAAGGATACAAGGATACAAGGATACAAGGATACAAGGATACAAGGATACAAGGATACAAGGATACAAGGATACAAGGATACAAGGATACAAGGATACAAGGATACAAGGATACAAGGATACAAGGATACAAGGATACAAGGATACAAGGATACAAGGATACAAGGATACAAGGATACAAGGATACAAGGATACAAGGATACAAGGATACAAGGATACAAGGATACAAGGATACAAGGATACAAGGATACAAGGATACAAGGATACAAGGATACAAGGATACAAGGATACAAGGATACAAGGATACAAGGATACAATACAAACCTAACAGTGTTGCATAATTTCGGCATAAGGTAAGTGGTACTCTCAATCTGTATTTCTTTATATTTTGGGGATAAAATAATATCTTTAAAAGTGGGTACATTTTACCTTATCAGATTGTAGAAAGGACACAATCAGAGTTTTTCATTTTATTATTTCAGTGTTGCAGAAGTTACTATTACAGGTGTTGAAGTTACTCAAACTTGTGGTGTTAGAAATGTAACTCTGTGATAGTGTTAATATTTTAACTCTGGTGTCCACTTGGACCCATATATATACCGAAACAGGTGTAAAATGTACTCCTACAGAGTATCATTTACACTGTCCAATTTGCACACGCAGACCTGAGTCATGTCACCACCGTGTGTGTGTGTGTGTGTGTGTGTGTGTGTGTGTGTGTGTGTGTGTGTGTGTGTACACATGTGTGGACAGACTAGACCAGACATGCCTACAGGCAGAGAAAGAGATGGAGCCGTGTGTGTGTGTTTCTGTAAATGTGAGAAAAGTGTGCAGGCTTTGCCTCTGGGTCTCACTTTAATCCTCCAACAAGGTCAATTATGTATACAGTTAGGACACTATTTCCAACACACACACACACACACACACACACACACACAGCTGATGGGCTACTGTGGACATCAAAGCATCTCTGACACAGCACAGTCACATCCCTACAGGGGAGGAAGGACTAGTGTGTGTGTGTGTGTGTGTGTGTGTTGTGTTTGTGTTTGTAATATCTTGATATGATAAGCACACTCAGTGTGTTGAGTAGGTTTGTTCTGAATCCAGCTGCCTCTGGGTGTCTAGACATGGAGTATGAGTGTGTTTGTGTGTGTGTCTGTGTGTGTGTGTTTGAAACGTTTGTGTTTGGTGGTGTGTTTGAAATGTCTATGTTTCTGTTGTGTGTGTGTGTGTGTGTGTGTGTGTGGATTTGAACACGACTGCCTGCCCCACTTTCCACCAAACTCTTGCTACCGCAGAGGAAGGACATACAGCTGTGGTGTGGTGTGTGTGTGTGTGTTTGTATGCCTCTGTGTGTGTGTGTGTGTGTGTTTGTATGCCTCTGTGTGTGTGTGGGGGGGGGTGTAATATGTTATTCCCTGCTGAGCACAGGGTAAGCTGTGAAAGGTGTCAACTGAGACTATCTTCAGTAGACTCTCTCTCTCTATGTGTGTGTGTGTGTGCGTGCGTGCGTGTGTTAGAGGAGATTATAACTATCATTGCTATTCTAAACACACAGACTGAGATGCAGTAGCTTTGTAATGTGTGTGTGTGTATTTGTAATGTATGTGTGTGCACATGCATGTATATGTGTTTGTATTTGTAATGTATGTGTGAGCACATGCATGTATACTGTATGTGTGTGTATTTGTAAAGTATATGTGTGTGTGTGTGTGTGTGTCTGTATTTATAATGTATGTGTGTACACATGCATGTATATGTGTGTGTCCTAAGTTACTGGGCTAAGGAGAGATCCTGCCCAACTAAAACTTACCCTGCATACAGTGTCTATGTGTGCAGGTGTGTGCATCTCTGTGTGCATCTCTGTGTGTGTGTTTTGGGGGTGTTTACTTAGACTTAGATCATCTTAGATGCCGAGTTAAGTTTTAAGCCCCATATCAGTAATCAGTAAAGTTACTCAGACAGCCTATTTCCACCTGAGAAACATTGCCAAAGTCGGCCATATTTTAACCTCAACAAGATGCAGAAAACTAATTCATGCCTTTATCACTAGCAGGTTAGACTACTGCAATGCACTTTTCACTGGTCTTCATTCAGAGCTTACCAAGCTTACAAAGCTCTGAATGGCATAGCACCTTCATATATCTCTGAGCTTTTAATATCTTATCAACCACAAAGGAAACTTAGATCATCCAATTATAATCTTAATTAGAAAGAGAGAAGCTGCTTTTATCCATTATGCCCCCAAACTATGGAACACCCTGCCTCTGTACATCAAGCAGGCGAGTTCAGTAAATATTTTTAAAAAAGATCTGAAAACATACCTGTACAGGAAAGCTTTTAGTTAACTCATCTTATCCTGTAGACTACTTTTTTCAGATTATTCTACATCTGCTGCCATTGGAGGGCGCAGCCAGCCAGAAGCAGATGGGCTCCCCCTATTAAGTCAGGTTCTGCTCAAGGTTTCTTCCTGGAATATGGGAGTTTTTCCTTGCCACAGTTGCCATATGGCGTGCTTGTGGGGGGTAAAGGGTTAAGGCTGCCAGTCTTGAATGTTTGTGCATAAAGTCAAATAATTGCGATATCTGCTAAGAACAAGCTAAGGCTTGCTGCTTGGAGTCCGCATCAACAGGGCCTAAGCATTTGTTAGCCTAGGCATTTGTTAGCAAAGCCTTTATATATCTATAGTAGTACAATAGTATTTCTGATATGTTGCTGATTGGATCATAAACGGCCACAGCAACAAAGGGGAAATGACTGACTCTTCTCTAATAACTGTGTTACATGTTATTTTCTATATTTCTGATATGTTGCTGATTGGATCATAAACGGCCACAGCAATGAAGAAAAGTGATTGAAAGTGATTGATAATGACTGACTGACTCATTATTGTGTTACATGCTCCAAATGTAAAGCACTTTGAGCTGCATTCTGTGTATGAAAGGTGCTATACAAATAAAGCTTATTATTATTATTATTATTATTATTATTATTATTATTATTTACAGATGTGTGTGTGTGTGTGTGAGGCCTAGTTTCTGTGATTTTGCTGGTTGTCCTTCAGTCATCCTCTGCAGGTGTGTGTGTGTGTACTGTACTGTGTGTGTGTGTGTGTGTGTGTGTGTGTGTGTGTGTGTGTTTGTGTGTGTGTATGTGTACTGTATGTGTGTGTGTGTGTGTGTACTGTATGTGTGTGTGTGTGTGTGTGGCGTACTGTATGTGTGTGTGTGTGTGCATCACTGTGTGATAGTGGTATATCTCTCCCCCTTTCCTGGCTTCATATAGAGGTTTAGTGTGCAGATTACATCATGTGCACTGCTCTCGCGCACTGCTCTCGCACACTGTGTTTGTGTTTGTGTGTGTGTGTGTGTGTGTGTGTGTGTGTGTGTGTGGGGGGGGCTTATAACTATTATGCAGATGAGGAGCACAATTAGATGGATTCAGGTAAACTTCTACACACACACACATGCACTCCTAGCCCACACACACATGCACTCTTAGCTCACACACACACACACTCACACACATGCACTCCTAGCCCACACACTCACACACACATGCACTCCTAGCCCACACACACACACACACACACACACATGCACTCCTAGCCCCACACACACACACACACACACACACGCACTCCTAGCCCACACACACACACACCAATTAGGCTTGTGTTGTTTAATTGATGTACGTTAAGAGATACAGTGAGAAGAAAAGAGAGTGTTTGAGTCCTAATGATCCGTAAGTGAAGCTTTCTTTGTTGAAATATTGATATCCTAATTCACCAGCCTTCCTCTGTCTCTTTCACACACACACACACACACACACACACACATACAGGCACGCATGCACACACACAATCTTCCTCTCTCACACACAGACTCATACACACACACACACACACTCACTACCAATCCAACAACATTCCCTCTATGATTAAAGCAGCCGGCAACACTCTCTCAGAGACATATCCATCGCTCTTTCTCTCTCTCTCTCTCACACACACACACACACACACACACACACACACTCAAAGAGCGCTCTTTGCATGAGTATCCTCCCATATAAGTGTCTTTGTGATGAATTATTTCCTCTGATGTTCTGCAGCTCTGAAACTGAGGAGCGGGAGACTCCCAGGATGCATTGCAGCGGATTCATCTTCCCCCCACTTCTCCTCTGGAGACATAGGGTCATCAGGGGGTGTGTGTGTGTGTCAGAGAGAGAGAGAGAGGAGAGATGTTTATGTGTCATCTAAGAAGCTCAGTAGTCTTTGAAAGAGCACACAAACACACACACACAACCACCTGCAGTCACTCTCTCAATGCAGTCTGTCACTCTCTCCCTCTCTGCAGTATGCCAGTGTGGGGGTGTATGAGTGTGTATGTGTGTGTGTGTGTGTGTGTGTGTGTGTATTAGTGTGTGTTTTATTGGGCCACAGTGCTCAGTCTAAAGTGAATACTTAAAATCGTACAACTAGTTGTTGCTTAGTTACAGTATAGATCAAAGTGAAGATCAACATAAAGTCTATATTTAGCTCTGCGTTTTGTTCTTGTGTTGTATCTTAAATAGACATCCTTGTGAAACCCCTACATAAAATCACTCTCTCTCTCTCTCCCTCACACACTCACACACACACATACCCACACTCCTCCCCATTAGATATGTCGCCGTCACAAGCAGCTTTTCCTCCGTTACTATGGAGACGTCAGCAGCCTGAAGAACAGATTTAGAGTTTGATCTAACAGTTGATAGAATCAGCTACCTGTCACACACATATAAACATGATCACCCATGCACAAGTGTACAAGTAGTGTTTAGGCTAATAATGAATCATACCCATATAAACATGATCACATCTTGCAGATTGCATTCAACTGATCTACACACAAGCTTAAAGAGCAACATGTGCATTTATACATTCACAAGACACTTCAAACCTAATAGATATCCCTGACATACCATGTGCCCATTTTAAAGCCACACACTAACAAATTAAATAATATGCATTATGTCTAATAAGGCTAATGGAACACTTATACTTCACATTAAAATCACATTTCAACTGTTGTGATTAGTTGGAAAACTGTAATATGTAAAAAAAAAAAAAAAAGGCTGAATGTCTGATTTGGGCTGAATGTCTTCCAGAGGTTATTGTACTGAATAGGATTATGCTGATATCCAGTAATACAATAAAGAATGTGTGTGTGTGTGTGTGTTGCTAACCATTACAAGCTAGCTTGTCAGGAAGGGCTTTAAATTAGGCTCCAAATATAAGCTACATTTTGGCAAGGAACATATCTCACTCTAGGCACACTTGTGCACAGCTACCTCAGATGGTGTGTGTGTGTGTGTGTGCGCATGTGTGATCAGATGGTGTGTGTGTGTGTGTGTACATGGCTACCTCAGATGGTGTGTGTGTGTGTGCGCATGTGTGATCAGATGGTGTGTGTGTGTGTGTGTACATGGCTACCTCAGATGGTGTGTGTGTGTGTGTGTGTGTGTGTGTGTGCATGGCTACCTCAGATGGTGTGTGTGTGTGTGTGAATGGCTACCTCAGATGGCTGATGGATCGCCATTTTAATGCTTCTGGAAAGAGGGATCGATCAGACCAGAACATATTTGTGTATGTAGCTCAGAAGCTTAGGAATTAAATGTGTGTGTGTGTGTGAATGGTAAATGCTAGCGTAGGTTGTGTGTGTGTGTGTGTGTGAGTGTTGAATGCTAGTGTAGGTTGTGTGTGTGTGTGTGTTGAATGCTACTGTAGGTTGTGTGTGTGTGTGAGTGTTGAATGCTAGTGTAGGTTGTGTGAGTGTTGAATGCTAGTGTAGGTTGTGTGTGTGTGTGTGTGTGTGTGAGTGTTGACTGCTAGTGTAGGTTGTGTGTGCATGTGTGTGTGTGCATGTCATGTGTGTGTGAGTGTTGATTGCTAGTGTAGGTTGTGTGTGTGTGTGTGTGTGTGTGTGTGTGTGTGTGTGTGCATGTTGTGTGTGTGTGTGTTGAATGCTAGTGTAGGTTGTGTGGAGTTAAAAACAGTTCTGACCTTCTCTGCTGCTCTAGAGGAATCCCAGTCAGAGTCAGCAGTTCATCATCAACACTTTATTATGAACAATTAACTCCAAGAAAATCACATCAAATATTAGCTTCTAGCCTACTATTCCAACTACAACATGCTGAAAACATGTTCATTTTCATGGCTAGTTTGTTCAGCAATAAGGCTTTGCCGGTCATATATTGTGATTTCGCACCCGTAATACATTGCTGTGACGACACGATCCATCAAAAAACCATGCAAAAAACCCATAGATGCTCGGCTTCACTGGACTTTCAATGGCACTACAGAGTGGGCTGATCTCAGTGCAGAAAAGCTAGATCTTTATTGGACAAACGCCACAAAATCGTCATTTCCAGGGAAGCCCGGCGTCTCTGGGAGTGAATGGGACAGTGGGATGGCCCGGACGCCGAGCTTCTGTATGATGATTTGAGGAACCGTCATAGAGGCTGGATTCTTTTGATTGACAGCATTTCGCGATCTGACAGGAAGTGGTTCAAGTTCAAGGGATGCGTTAACGTTAGTGTTGGCAGGTGAAGTCAAGAGACAAAGGCAAGTTGCAGCTCAAATTCTCATAATTTGTGAGCAATACAGTCAGTTTCTATTTGTCTTTGTAAATAGCATACTGTAAATAAAACCATAATGTGGAGTTACAGAGTTTGTGACTTGCTTTTGTTTCAGTTGTGTATTTAGGCTAAGTTAGGTAGCGCGCTATATAATGGTGTAGGCTACATTATGCTAATGTTTACTTGAATTTGAAAAGCCCACCAGGGGAGATTAAAAATAAAACAGCAAGGCAGATGAACGTACACAGAGAAATAACTCTAGAAGGCTAGGACCTAGCCTAAACTCCCTCAAGCTGCCATGTCTGCCATGCTAACTCTATAGCTGTTTGGTCTATTCTGGGTTTTGGGATCATTTTTGCCCTCAAAGAACAATACAGCACCTTAATAGTATTAATTTAATAACTGACCATTTTTATCAGAGCTTCCCCTATTGCAAAGAGCAGCAACCGCCACTGGCATACACACACACACACGCTCACACACACATGCACGCATATACACACATGTGCGCTCACACACTCTAACGCGCACACACACACGCACGCACAGTGCATAGAGCTACAACATCCCAACATTTGCATAGAAATTCACAAAGAAAACAGCAAACTAAACAGCACCTGCCAGAGAGAGCGGACACTAGGACCCAGCAGCTAACCAAACAGCACCTGCCAGAGAGGGCGGACACTAGGACCCAGTGGCACTCTCTATGTACTCACAGAGACATGGCACGGCACCAGACGATAAACACATCAAATGAACAAAACACACTCATCAAACTTCAACAGATTTCTTTTCATGGGTGTCATGGAAGTGTGTGTGTGTGTGTGTGTGAGAGAGAGAGAGAGAGAGAGAGAGAGAGAGAGAGAGAGAGAGAGAGAGAGAGAGATTAAAAGAGAGAAGTGCCAAATGTGAAAGGTTATTTACAGGAACCCAGTCTGTGTATTTTGTGTGTGTGTGGCTGTGTAGATGCTTTGCATTGGTGCAGGTGTTTACTGTGTGTGTGTGTGTGTGTGTGTGTATGTGTGTGAGAGAGAGAAAAAAGAGTATTATGTGTATTTGTGTGTGTGTATGTGTGTGAGGCTCTTGTGAGGTGAGAGCATTTAGTCCACATAACAAGAACTATGACATCATCAGGCATGTTGCTGGTACCCCGAGTGACATCATCAGAAGTCGACGCAGGAGCTGGAACTGGACTTCATGCTGAAGGTTCAAGGGGGAGTTAGAGTTCACACACACACACACACACACACACACACACACACACACACACACACACACACACACACACACACACAAACATGAGATGTCCTTATACACATGGCCTGCAGAGTTGTGATGTCCTCATCAGTGTGTGTGTATCATCACTGCTGGTGTTGCTTCAGACTAAAGGAAAGACACAAGAAGACAACACACCAATGAACTTAAAGCTCAGACCACTCCTGTAATAGTCTATTTATATAATGTTACAGTACACTCCTGTAATAGTCTATTTATATAATGTTACAGTACATTCCTGTAATAGTCTATTTATATAATATTACAATGAACTTAAAGCACAGTACACTCCTGTAATAGTATAGTTATATAATATTACAATGAACTTAAAGCACATTCCACTCCTGTAATAGTATATTTATATAATATTACAATGAACTTAAAGCTCAGCACACACACACACACACACACACACACACACACACACACACACACACACACACACACACACACACACACACACACACACACACACACACACACACACAAGTAACTGAAAGGTACTTGAAGAGCTAGTTCAGCTACTTTTTTTGCACATTCACGTTCCCACAGTGTGATCTGAACTAATATGATCTCTGACAGAAGATCAGATTTGCAAACGTGCACGGAGACACACACACACACGCAAGATGCATCTAACACAATACACATACATCTAAAACACTTTGACTTGTATCATACAAGTAAGATTTTGTTGTCATGGTGAGAGCAGAGCTGGCAGAGATAAAGAGAGATAGACAGATATATATATATATGTGTGTGTGTGTGTGTGTGTGTGCTTTCAGTCTATATATAAACGATGAGCTCTCTGTCTATATAATATGATAGGGAGACACAGATAGTGTGTGAGTGCAAGGAGGTTGAAGATGAAATCTACTTCAGAAATGCCCCAATGACCTTTCACTTGAAATGTGGAGAAAAGAAATCCTCTTGGGAGGTGAGGAGCAAACATTATAGCTGACAACTCAGTGTGTACACACACACACACACTCAAGAGTCACAACATCAGGATAAGGTGCAGATCTCCTTCTCATCTCAATTAGTTGACTTTCAATTCTATTATTTTTCTTTTGAGGGACAAAGGGAGGGGGAGGGAGAGGGAGAGAGGGAGAGAGAGAGAGAGAGGGGAAGAGAGGGAGAGAGAGAGGGGAAGAGAGGGAGAGAGGGAAAGAGAGAGAGGTAGATATATAGAGAGGGAGAGGGAAGAGAGGAGAGAGGAAGAGAGAGGGAGAGAGAGAGAGAGGGGGAGAGAGAGAGAGAGGGAGGAAGAGAGGGAAGAGAGGGAGAGAGGGAGAGAGGGAAGAGAGGGAGAGAGAGAGAGAGAGGGAGAGAGAGGGAGAGATAGAGAGAGGGAGAGAGAGAGAGAGGAGGGAGGGAGGGAGAGAGAGAGGTAGAGAGGGGAGAGAGAGAGAGAGAGGAAAGAGAGAGAGAGAGAGAGAGAGAGAGAGAGGGAGAGAGAGAAGTTAGAGAGGAGAGAGAGAGAGAGAGAGAGAGGTAGAGAGGGGGAAGAGGAGAGGAGACAGAGGTAGAGAGGGGAAGAGAGGGAGAGAGAGAGAGAGAGGGAGAGAGACAGAAAGAGAGGGAGAGAGAGGGAGACAGAGGTAGAGAGGGGAAGAGAGGGGGAGAAAGGGAGGCGAGGGACATGGGGAGGGGGCTGATGGAAAGATTAAATGTGACATTATTTCATCTCTGATACATTTTACTTTTTGGTTTTAATGTATTTTATTTCAGGTTTATTTGATATGGACATTGCACATTAATAAACATTAAATGTTTATGGCTATTTTATCTCCATGGACCGCTGTACAGTATAGTATATAGTAACCAGCTCATAAAACAAATAGTAATGATATAGGCAGCATACATTAAAGGGGGAAAATGTGTGTGTGTGTGTGTCTGAACATATATGTGTATGTGTGTGTGAGCATGTGTAACTGTGGCCATGTAATGTTTGGGAGTGTGTGTGTGTGTGTGTGTGTGCGTGTGAGCGGCCAATCGTCTGTCAGAGGAAATCTCAACTCACCTGAGATACTAGCCCTGTCGCTAGATATAAGGTGACCTCTCCTACCCTACTTTCACACACACTAACACACACACACACACACACACACACACACACACAGGGGCATGTGGGTGACCTCTGGTGACAGCAAGCTTGGGGGGAGGAGCAGAGCTGATAGGTGAGGAGAGAGAGAGAGAGAGTGAGAGAGAGAGAGAGAGAGATGGAAGGAGAGAGAGATGAAGGGAGAGATGGAGAGAGAGATGGAAGGAGAAAGAGATGGAGGGAGAGAGAGAGATGGAGTAGGGGATGGAGGGAGAAAAAGATGGAGGGAGAGATGGAGGGAGAGAGTGAGAGAGATGGAGGAGAGAGAGAAAAAGTGATGAAAGCAAGAGTGACAGAAGAGAAATGCACAATCTTACACTTTCTTTTATATAGGACGTGTGTGTGTGTGTGTGTGTGTGTGTGTGTGTGTGTGTGTGTGTGTGTGTGTGTGTGTAAGGGTGTGTGTGTGGAGCAGGTGGGGTGTGTGTGTGTGCATGTGTGTGTGTGTGTGTGTGTGAGGACGTGGAATATAGGGGGAAGATAAGGGGGAAGATCCAGGGAAGCCCTGAGACCTTTTTTTTCTCTTTTTTTTTTCCATCTGCCTTTCCCTCCCCTCATCCCTATTCCCTCTCTCCTAATTCTCTCTCTTTTTTCTCATGACTATTCTCTCTCTTCTTCTCTCATTATTCTCTCTCTTCTCCTCTATCCCATCCTTTCTCTCTCTTCTATTCTCTTCTCCTCTTATCCCTTTGTTCTCTTCTCCTCTCCTCTCATCCCTATTCTCCTTCTTTTCCCTCTCATCCCCGTTCTCCCTCCCCTCTCCTCTCATCCCTATTCTCTCTTTTTTATCCTCATCCCTATTTTCTTCTCCTCTCCTCCTCTCATTTATCCTGATGATTTTGATCCCTCCTTTTCCCCATCCCTATTCTCTCGATTTTTTTCTTCCCCATCCCTATTATTCTTATTTTCCCTTCTTCTCATCCCTATTATCTTATTTCTTTCCCTTCTTATTCCTATTCTGATTTCTTTCATCCCTTTCCTTCTCTTTCTCCTTCTTCATCCCTTATTTCCTTTCCTTCTCATCCTTATTCTTTCTTCTTTTTCTTCCTTTCTTCTTCTTATTCTTATTTTCTTTCCTTCATCCTTTATTCTTCCTTTCCTTCATTCCGAGATTCTTTTCCTTCTTTATCTTATTTCTTTCTTCCTTTATCTCAGAGCCTTTCTTTATCCTGATATCTTCCTTCATCCTTATTCTTTCTTTTTTTTCTTCCTTTCCTTCTTCTTTATCTCTTCCAGGATCCTTCCTAGACGACCCTAGTCTGTTTAGCAGAGGTTAAAGCATGCTTAGATATATAAGAATGATTTGCAGACAACCTTACACACATACACACACACACACACACACACACACACACACACACACACACACACCCTTTGTTGTTCTGGTGTTTGATCCCTGGGAGGTGAGCATGATACTGTTCAATGGAGTTTAACAATTACTTTACACACACTGCATGAGTAGCTGCTCCGTAAACCTGAAACACACACACACACACACACACACACACACACACACACATAGTAGGTGACAATCAATGTGTGATTGTGAAAAATAGCCGATTTCTCAGTTTATGTCTCGTAGTTTAAGTATTTCTAGGAATTCATGGGGTTTAGCCTTGTGGGTTATCTAATGTTGTCGAACTGGCTTTGAGCCAACTAGCATGTTAGTTAGCCTACTATTCTTATTCCCCTGATTTGAAGTGTTTCCAAAAGGAGGATTTCAAGCCAAACCACAAAAAAGGTGTAATATACTCATTTACTTAAGAGATAAGTCACAGAGGTCGAGGTCACAGTTTATAAGCCCCGAGGAGGTCGAGAGGTCACAGCGATAAGCTCTGAGAGGTCGTAGGTCACAGCGATAAGCTCCGATAGGTCATAGGTCAGAGTGATAAACCCTGAGAGGTCGAGGGTCACAGGACATTAGCCCCCGGAGGAGGTAGAGGTTTAGGGTCACAGAGCAGCCCCAAGAGGTCAGAGGTCACAGTGACTTTAGAACAGCTAAGGGGTGTTGTTCCATTATGACGCCAAGAGCTGAGCTCTTAGCTATTTTGTTGCCAGTGACCTACCACCCCTCGGGCTTATTTATTTTACCACACATTTCACTAAATAAAGGAACAGCAACAAGAAATGTAACAATTTATTCCTAGATAAGATAGATAAGATATATCATTCTTAGATAGATAAGATATATCATTCTTTTGTATCAATTTGTGGTGACGCAGTAATATAGCACCAAATGCGGTCAGTGTGTGGAGTTGTGCAGGGTTTATAACAGCATCGGACGTGATTCAGCCAATCCTAATTAAGGACCGGAACTATCCGTTTTAGAATTCCATGGCAACAAGTTCTGAAGATATAATGGTCACTTTGCACACATGTCACAGCATGTCGCTGTGGTTACTATCACTGAGGTTACTATCAGTGAGTGCCAAAAAGACCAATTGAGTGGCAGCATTCCAGTTGATTCTCAGTAAAAATCAAAATGGAAAAAAGTTGTTCATGCTATAGACCAGGGGTTCCTAAACTCTTCTACCCATGTAAGGCCCCCCCAAATACCACTAGGTTCTGGCCTAGGACCCCTTATAAAACCCATCAGCAATACTAATGAAAATGTAAAAATACATTAAGCTAATCCTAATAATTATTTTAGCCACAAACACTTCATTATCATGGGAAATATAATGTTCAGATATGCGTAACATTATTATAATGGAATTGTAGAACAACCCTCAAAGTAATGGTTAGGTATCATTAAAAAACATTTTCAAATGTATTTATTTGTTGCTTTTATTTTTTTTTCCTCCAACTCTGCTGAGGCCCCTGGCACCCTCCTGGCCCTCACTTTGAAAAACCACTGCTATAGAATAGACACTTCACACACTGCATGAGTAGCTGTTCCACTGATATTCCTAACAGGGAGAGAGAGAGATAGAGAGAGAGATTGAGAGAGAGAGAGACAGAGAGATAGAGAGAGAGAGAGAGACAGAACACTGAAAGTGCTGTGAATCAGCCTCATTTCTGTAAATGTACATACTGCTACTTCTTATGGTCATCTGTGATTTTTGTACCCATGTGTACCTGTGTAAAATTTTGCTCTGTATGCAAAGCCTCCTTGTTTATCCTTTTGAATTCAGTGAAGTTTTCTTTTGCTCCTGCCTCATAGCCTTTTTTGTCATCACCAGGTGTGAAATGTTAATGTTTGTAGAGCAGCATGTCCAGGCCTCTGAGGAATCCTCAGGAAGGGGGGTAGTTTTAATTAAAAAGACAATAGAAGCTGACCAGACCTGATGAAGGCCTAATCATCCTCCATTTCTATTGCATATTCAAACTGGGTTGGACCTAGAGGTCACTCCTTCTTTGTTTGTAACATAAAGTTAGTACACTGTTTCAGAGAAGTCAGAGAATACTGAGAATCTGGTGAAATCCATGATGGGGTGAAACAAACATGTACCTTTCTTTCCCTTTGAGGGCCACTGGCCCCTCATTGAAAAGAATAAAGCCTGATCCTGATCTTGCATCAGTCTTGATTGAGTCTTAAGAGAAATATGGTATAAAAATATATTATCAACACACACACACACACACACACACACACACTCACACACACACACACAAGTTTATATGCATAAATGTCGATTATCGTATGTTCTTGCATGGAATTGTTTGATGTCCTGTTTTTGGCAATGCAAATAAATATTTGTCATGCCAACAAAGCACCTTTGAATTGAATTGGATTGACAGAGAGAAATATAGAGACAGAGAGAAATAGAGACAGAGAGAAATAGAGACAGAGAGAAATAGAGACAGAGAGAGAGAGAAAGAGAGAAATAGAGACAGAGAGAAATAGAGGCAAGATAGATATAGATAGATACTGCAGATCGAGCAGATAGAGATAGAGAGCAGAGAGTGTGTCGAGAGAGAGAGTGAGAGTGGGGCTGTGAGCTGTATGTGGTGGTGGTGGTGGTGTGTGTGTGTGTTCATATGCAAGCAGAAATAGACTTGAGGACATACACCTTTATGAGCAACACATGGTTCTCAGTCATCACACATCCCACACAATACTGTCACAACACACACACACACACACACAGACACACGCGCGCACAGACACACACACACACACACAGACAGACAGACAGACAGACAGATAAACATATCAATATTGATTAATAATAATATCATGACACACACACAATAACACACACACACACACACACAACACACAACACATGGTGTGACTACGATGGTTACCTGTCTCATTGACTTGTTTTATACACTGAGACACAGAGACCAATAGAGGTGTGATAATAAACCCATCCACAATATCATAGTGATCGTGAGGTGTGCGCAGGTGTGTGTGTGTGTGTGTGTGTGTGTGTGTGTGTGTGTGTGTGAGCTGTGTGTAGCAATAATATGTGTCCCAAAATACTTAACTGCATATCATCATGGAGATGATTATATTTTAAACTTTACAGCTCTCATGAGGCCAGCTACAAATAAATTTTCTTTAATGGTTTTGTTTTGATAGCTTGAGTGTGTGTGTGTGTGTGTAGTGTGTGTGTGTGTGTGTGTGTATGTGTGTGTGTGTGTGAATGTGTGTGTGTGAGTGTGTGTGTGTGTGTGTGTGTGTGTGTGTGTGTGTGTGTGTGAGGTGTGTGTGTATGTGTGTG
>NC_063206.1:4329263-4334263 GCF_017589495.1 Alosa alosa | reverse complement strand
TCTTACCTGATCACGTCACATCTGAGTCAATGGGCTACTCCAGTGCCAAAAAGACAGAACATGATCAAGCAAATATTTTTTGTTTCATAAAAAAATATTTGTTTTATGATGTAACCTTTGCAGATAATTTCTCATCATTTGCTACTGGGAATGTCCAACCGTTCCAGGTTAACAAATATGGGTCAGCTGAATGTAGGCTAGTTTACCTCCCAGTGTTAAACTCAGTGATTACAAATACTTGCATAGTAAAGTGACATTCGATGTAGACTTCTTAAGATATTCATGAAATATTTACAAAGGCTGGAGAGAAAAACGTCAATGCTGCTTTGCAACTTTTATTTTGACAAGTTGTCGTTGTTCTGTCTTCCACATTCATGAAAGGTTTGGTATGAATGTGGAGTCATGTCTCATGAAACAGTCATGAATGCTTCATGTGCAGTTTATGACAGCTGCTATGAATGTGTTATGAACTCAACCGTCAAGTATTACCAAAAGATCTTTAAGTACTCCACAGAATTCTGAATTTGGCTGGTAGCTAACATTCAACATTAGCTCCACTGCACCATCAGCAAGGTTGTAGTGGGGACACGCCCACAGTATTTACAGACATCCAAACAGTATTTACACCCCTCCAAATAGAGTTTACACATTTCCAAATAGAGTTTATACATCTCCAAATAGAGTTTACACCCCTCCAAATAGAGTTTATACACCTCCAAAGAGAGTTTACACATTTCCAAATAGAGTTTACACATCTCCAAATAGAGTTTACACCCCTCCAAATAGAGTTTACACATCTCCAAATAGAGTTTACACATCTCCAAAGAGAGTTTACACATCTCCAAATAAAGTCTACATACCTCCAAATACAGTTTATGCAGGCTCAAAAAGAGTTTACACATCTTCAAATAGAGTTTATACACCTCCAAATAGAGTTTACACATCTCCAAATAGAGTTTACATACTGTACCTCCAAATAGAGTTTCAACACCTCTAAATAGAGTTTCCTCTTTGGGGAGCGGTAACAACGCTGCAAGGACAAACTAACGTCAGAAATAATGAGCTTCTGTGTAGCGAGTGCCTTTCAGTGGGCAATCAGTGTAGCGAGTGCCTTTCTCAGACCCGCTAATCAATTGGCTTGTTTTCTTATGCAGCCATGTGAGTGTGTGTGTGTGTGTGTGTGTGTGTGTGTGTGTGTGTGTGTGTGTGTGTGTGTGTGTGTGTGTGTGTGTGTGTGTGTGTGTGTGTGTGTGTGTGTGTGTGTGCTGCTCTCTTAAACCCGCTAATAAATCGGCTTGTTTTCTTACACCGTGTGAAAGGAACAATCGCGTAACGCACTAGGTCGCCCGAGGAGCAATCGCGGATTCCACTTCATTATGTAGATCGTATTCTCACACAGAACCCTATGATTCAATTAAGGCTGTTTTTCACTCAGTATGAGAATGGAACATGTTCTGACCGAGCCATCAAATGCATCTACAGTGACAGCAGCTCTAATGTGTGAGAGACATGCCCTTGAGAGAGATACCTGCCCACACACACACACATGCACATACTCCCACCCTCTTTCCTTTCCTGAGCAAGTCTGCTTTGTTTTGTTTCCAATTTGAAAAAGGAGAGAGAGAGAGGGAGAGAGAAAGAGAGAGACAGAGAGAGAGAACGAGAGAGAGGGAGAGAGAAAGAGAGATAGTTGGTGGTTTTAAAAAAAAAGATTGACAAGGCCTCAACAAATGGTGTGTGTTATAAGGTGTGTGTGTGTGTGTGTGTGTGTAAGAGAGAGAGAGTGCTTTGATAAACTGACATGCAGACATTTGGGTGCTGGAGGAGATTTCAGTCTAAAAATTTGTCTAAAGACACCTAGAGCGTCTGGTAAAATAAGAAGCAAGATGACACACACACGCACACACACACACACACACACACACACACACACACACACACACACACACACACACACACACACACACACAGTGTCTGGTAAAGTAAGAAGTGAGATGATGATGCTGTTTTCTGAACTATGTCTGTCTCACACACACTCTCTACTCTCACAACCATCCAATCAGATCCCTTCACAATGACATCACACACACACACACACACACACACACACACACACACACACACACACACACACACACACACACACACTGCACCCACCCACATGCACACACACACACACACACACACACACACACACACACATGCACCCACTCACATGCACACACACACACACACACACACACACACACACACACACATGCACCCACTCACATGCACACACACACACACACACTCACAGACCTGTGTGGGCGGGTACAGGGGGTGTGTCTCCTAGGACGAGGCGGAGTCTCTTTGCGTGGGTTTTGCCCTGGTAGTGGGACTGCGCCACCACTGCTGATGTGAAGAACATGTTGCACAGAGTGCAACATTTATTCCTGTCCACCTCAGTCTCTGCACTGTCCTACACACACACACACACACACACACACACACACAAAACAGAGAGAGAGAGAGAGTACAACAATTATTACTGATGCCATACTGATCCTCTCTCATACGTTAGATCGGCACATCTGGGAGCTTTGAACTGCTCCACGCCCCCACCCCCTATTTAGGGGAAAGTAGACCGCTTCCATTACATAGAACCCAACAGTGCTGCGTCCATGTGTGTGTGTGTGTGTGCGTGTGTGTGTGTGTGTGTGGGGGTTGGTGGAGAGGGTTGTGTGGCAGTTACCTGTGTGTACATGGGATTTCGGTGTGTGAGTGTGTGTGTGTATGTATGTTATCTGTGTGTACATGGCATTTTGGTGTGTGTGTGTGTGTACATGGGATTCGGTGTGTGTGTGTGTGTGTGTGTTTGTTATCTGTGTGTACATGGGATTTCGGTGACCATTACAATCCTATGATTTGTATCAGAGTATCAGAAACGAAGTCATAGTCGAACTACCTGTGGCTGACTGTTTAGCTAAGTTTGGCAAGCTTAACGCTACATGTCACACACACACACACACACACACACACACACACACACAGCCATATTCATGGTCGAACTGCCCGTGGCTGACTGTTTAGCTAGATTTGGCACTGTTTGGCACTGACTGTTTAGCTAGATTTTTAGATTTGGCTTAATGTTACATGTCACACACACACACACATGAATGCTGCTAGAAAATGTGGGCACTATGACAGACAATAGTTCTGCCCCCCCACACACACACTATATAGTATTAACGGGGGAGATCTCTGGGGGCATGCTGTCAATGCTGGGCCCTTACAATCATCACCCAGCGGTGCCCCTGCACACACACACACACACACAACAAAACACACACACACACACACACACCACACACACACACACACACACACACACACACACACACACACACACACACACACACACACACACACACAGAGCCATAGTCATGGTCGAACTGCCCGTGGCTGGCTGTTTAGTTTGGGCTTGGCATACATGTCATAATGTTCACTAAACATAAACATGAGCTATGAACTGATCAAGTTAATTTTAAAATTTCTGCACTGAATTTTGAACTAGTCTACACTTCATGTAGAAAGTAATCTTTCCCAACACTGTGTGTGTGTGTGAGTGTGTGTGTGTGTGTGTGTGTGTGTGTGTGTGTGTGTGTGTGTGTGTGTGTGTGTTGTGTGTGTGTGATGGTGAGCTCATATGGGCTCACTGCCCTATTTCTGTTTCAGGACACCACTGTCCTACATACCTTGGAGATGATGGACACACACACACACACACACACAGCCAGCACACACGACACGCACGCACACACTACATTACACACACACACACACACACACAGAAACTCCCTCAAACACACACAGGAACAAGATGCACACTTATAAGCACAAGCACACACACACACAGACACACACACACACACACACACAAAAATGGATGCACGTAGACACACACTTGCACACATCTGTGGTATAAATCCTCAAGGCTGAAACTCAAGGTTACAACCAAACTACAGCCCATTTCCTCACTAACCAGCACACACCACTAGTGTGTGTGTGTGTGTGTGTGTGTGTGTGTGTTACAGAAGAGATATATTTGCTCTCTCTCTCTTATGAATTAACAGTCTGTCCTCGTCGCAACGGAAAATTTTCTCCAACACATGCACTCTCTCACTGTTTCACACACTCAGAAACACAGACACACACACAGCTAATTTACATCTGACCCATTTTAGGAAGCTGTTACTGAGTTTTTGTGAATGTTTGTGTCTGTTTGTGTGTGTGTGTGTGTTTTGTGTGTGTGTGTGTGTTCTCTGTAAATCAGGTCTGTAAGCCTGCTCTGATACGTACTCTGTGAGATTTCAAACTGAGGCTTACCTTACTGTGCATCCGTTTCTTATCATCATCACACACTCTCTCACTTGTCTAAACTGGACCGTGGAACACACACACACCGCTCTCACACACACACACACACACACACACACACACACACACACACACACACACACACACACACACACACACAATAACACTTGCACACATTTCACCCCCCCTCACCACACACACACACAGGGACACACACACACACACACGCATCACACACACACACACACACACATGCGCACGCGCACACACACACACGCGCGCGCACGCGCGCATCGCATCGCGCATCACGCGCACGCGCGCACGCGCGCACGCTGAATATCATCATTTTATCCGCGCACATACGCGCGCAAAGCCACAGCAGGAGAAAAAAATAAACAAAAAAAAAAGAACCTGAAAAAGGTTGTTATGAACTTTCTCTGGCAGCTTCTGTCTCTGACCCACTTTTACTCAAAAAGGCATCTACATGAGTGTGTGTGTGTGTGTGTGGTTCTGTGTGTCTGTGTATGAGACAAAGTGTGTGTGTATATGTCCAATAGAATTAGAGAGAGAAAAATGTGTGTGTGTGTGTGTGTGTGTGTGTGTGTGAGTGTGTGTGTGTGTGTGTGTGTGTGTGTGTGTGT
>NC_063206.1:4321763-4326763 GCF_017589495.1 Alosa alosa | reverse complement strand
ATAACCGATATGTAAAACTGATATGTCAGTTGTCAAAAAGGAGGGTAGATAGTAAAGGTGATATGCTGCAAAAAAATCATTCAAAAACATTTAATTATGCAAACTTTCCTTTCTTCTTTTGATATACAATTGTCTATCAACTTGCATCACAAGTGTAAATCCTGTGTATGATGTTAATCCAAGAACTGAGTGTTTTATTATTTCCATAGAGTATAGGCCTACACAATGGGCTATGTGCTTGTTAAGGGACCTGTCACAAAGAGGATGCTTTGCCATCGTGTGTGTGAGTGCACGGGAGAGGGAGAGGAAGAGGTGCATGTGTGATGGCAAGTGTTACGGTTGAATAGTTTAACAAAACAGTTTTAAAATAGTTCGTAGGCTATTTAAGCATGCAATTTGTGTCCATATGTAGGCTTTAAGCTACACTTTTGAGAGCCTAAAAGGCACGTAATAGCCAGCTCAGGACGCAATTTACTTCAGGTCGGATTAAATTACGGCTGACCCTGGGTGCCTGCAGCCTGGTCTTTTCTGACAGTCCGTTTCAAAAAGGAGCAACTAGACTTTTTGACGTTTGCCTAATTTAGGACTTGTCTACTATGTAGGCCTAAGGGGTAACGTCCACCAAGGTGTCCCGTTATTCACAATTAATGGACGAGGCGAAGGCAAAGAACTCGCAACGCGCACACCCGAGTTTGTAACTAGTAGGCTAAACAGCATACTAACGATGAACTAACGTGCATCAATGGGGAATTCGCTAAATGAAGGAAGTGGGAGCTTTACTTATTGAGCCGGATCAAAGAGACAATGGCGTCCAAAGTGGTGTTTTAGTAACTTCAGTGTAGATGATTGTGATTCATTGCAACTTCAGGTAAGGTACCTTCCTTAGGCTACCTTCGAAAAATAGCTCCGTACAGCTGAAGCCCAACTCAGTCTGCCTCAGTGAGAATCCTAAACTTTCAATGTGTTCAGTCTTCGATACTGATTGGCTGCATTCGTGCCAACTAACAAATCAGACGGTGTTGTGGGCGGGACAATGCTCTCGACCACAGAGTAGCAAATGCAGGGAGGAGAGGGCTTTACAGACAAAGTAGCTGCTTCATTTTTTATCCATTTCAATATCGGGCTTATCGGTGGGAAAAATGACCGATTATTATAAAAATGCTAAATATCGGCCCTAATAATCGGCCCGGCTGATAATTGGTCGACCCCTAGTATACACACATACATACATACACACACACACACACACACACACATAAATCCATGAATCATAAAGAGACACTTTACTGGCATGCTTCTTACTCTAGAAACACACACACACACACACACAGCTAACCTACTCCAGAGGGCAGAAATGTGGGTAGACATAATCAAAAGATTGTTGTGTGTGAAAAGTAAAGAGATGGTCTGTGTGTGTGTGTGTATTTGTGTGCATTTGTGTGTGTGTATGTGTGTGTGTGTGTGTGGTGTGTGTGTGTGTGTGTGTGTGTGTGTGTGTGTGTGTGTGCATTCTCACCTCGTAGTGTGCGATGCGTTGCGACTCTGAGATGAGTTGTGCATTACAGATGTTACAGTAGCTTTCAGTGAACAGACCTGCATCATCCACTCCAGCAGTCTTCATCTGTGAACACACACACACACACACACACACACACACACACACACACACACACGCACACACACACACACACACACACACACACACACAATAGCTTTCAATGAACTGAACCACATCACCCACTCCAGTTGTGGACCGATTGGATAGGTGTCCCTCTCTATTTTCAAGAAGCTTTTGAAGACCCTCCTCTCCTAAAAAATCTAACAACCCAACTTACCTGAAATGCACCTAGGGCTTAACCTGACCCTAGCCAGATGAATTTCGCTCTGCCTAGCTCCACTCATCCATCTGGAACCGATCCATTGAAGTGTTGCTTCAGACTGCTTCACACACTGAGACTTGGGCTCGAGTCACACTTAATGGCCTCCTTACACCCAATAACTTTGAGAAGATTTGGAAAAGATTCTTGAGAGATTGGAGTCTTTCGAGTAACGTTTGAATGGGGGGCATTAGTTAAAAGACTACAATCTTTCAAGAATCTTTCGTAAATCTTGTCAAAGTTGTTTCGCCTAGAGTGGCCATAAGTCACACAAACACTGACCTCAGACTTGACTTGTGACTCAACCTCAAAGACTTCAGACACATTATTGTGTGTTGAGGGGATTGATTGCAAAACAGTGGATGTGTTTATAAAGTTTACAAACATATGGATACAGTATGTACAGTATATAACGTTTTTACTGTTAACAGACATTGTGACTGTATAAAATCAAGGCTTTTACAGCATTGTGCAAATGAAAATTAGTTTTTTCTGTTGACAGTAGCAGAACTACTTTTTCTCTGCATTTTCTTTTTATTAAAACAGTATTTTATAAATTAACAATTAAAACCATTTAAAAACCCATTAAAACCAATAAGAATTAAAACCACTTCCCCTTGTTCTCCGGCCTGCCGCCACTTATGCATACATCTCCCAGAACTGCTTCTGACTCGCCTCTCTTCTGGTTACCTGTGCAGTGACGCACAGGGAAGTACTTTTATGAATGGCTGCCGCTAGTGGGGAGAGAGAAGTCCATGGCGGTGGATGATACGTGGGAGATGTTTTCGTTTATAATAAAGTTTGGAGTGATTACACATCTTAAAAATAGCCCCGTCCTCACATCTGAAGATGCCCTAACGGAATTTACCCAGACCGCTGCTTGCCTGACACTTCTCAAAAGAGGAGTCCAACGTTGTTTTTACGGGAGCTGTATGGAATCTATCGCCCAGAGAGGAACAGACAGCAGGAACTGGAACTGGGTTTGAAAGTTGCCCTTGTCATGACCAAAAATGCCTGCTGTGATTGTTCATTGAAAACCCGGTCTCCCTGTTTCACCTAAAACGCAACCACCTCCATATACCTAACTTCCTCCCAACCACCTCCAAATCCCTAACTTCCTCCCCGACCAACCACAAACTCTATTTTCCGTTTCTAAACCTTTTTCCTCTTTCTCAATTTTTTCTTTCACCGCTTTCTTCATTTTTTGTGACTGACTTTAAAGCATTAAAAGTTTAGGCTGCTTCTTGCCGCTTGCTGGTTGACACTTGAATGCAGTGAAATTTCCTTTTCCTTGTTCCGTTGATTTTGACTGAAACTTATTCTGTTTTCTGTTGCATTCACCGCTTAGGGAGGCTGTGGGCTCTGGCTGTGCCCCTTTATTCTTTCTGTTTGAAGCTTTTGTTTGAAGAAGAAAACTTTAAATTACCAACAGAACCTTTTTGCTTTTCCTTGCTCAATACACTGATTATGAACTATTAAGAAATTGCCGAACTTTTGTCTCTTTTTTTTTGCATACCTTGCAAGCCTTCAAACATATGATTGAAGGTTTTTTTTCGGCCCGGTTTTAGTCACGTTACAAGACATTGTGACTGTATAAAATCAAGGCTTTTACAGCATTGTGCAAATGAAAATTAGTTTTTTTCTGTTGACAGACATTGTGACAGTAAGAAGAAAACAAATGACCAATATAAGTATAGTATATATATATATATAGTAAAGCATCCATTGGTCAGAGCTGTGCATCTTTCTATACATCCTGATGTTCCTGTCTGTCAGGTCACATATAGGTACATGCTAAATAGACTATGACAAGTAGTTATAACAGCTAGTTCAACATTTGCATGTAATGACACAAGTGATGAAATAAGGCCAATTTGTTTTATGGGGTAAGACTCTGACCATTTTGACCTACATGACATTAGCCATTGAAAATAAAAAAAGAAACAGCAGGCATTTGTACAAAATTAGTTGCATGGATGTACGAAAGCACTGCTGTTTGTTCAAAATGGGGAGAAACTGTTTCAATTAAGTGTTTTGAGAATTACAATTCTGATCTGAGATACTGTATGTGCCAAAGCAATGGTGGGAAGATTTGTATTCCATTGAAACAGGGCAGAGGGGGCTAACCAGATGCAGCTCAATAATATGTGTTGTAATGATGAAGTGAAATAAATGCATGCATGTTTACTTAACCCCAATGTCCAGTTGTCTTAGCCTATGTGTCTGGGGTGTGTGCAAAGGATTTTAAGTGGTGTACAACTAAATCACGGAAATGTGTTGCTTTTCAACTGCTGTAAGAATACAATCCATACCGGCACCACATGCACCTAACATGCACATCCTTTACCAATCTTTACCTGCACCATACCTGCACCACACACACCTAACATGCACATCCTTTACCAACACCACACACACCTAACATGCACATCTTTTACCACACACACCTAACATGCACATCCTTTAACACACACATAACATGCACATCCTTTACCACACACACCTAACATGCACATCCTTTACCACACACACCTAACATGCACATCCTTTACCACACACACATAACATGCACATCTTTTACCACACACACCTAACATGCACATCCTTTACCACACACACACACCTAACATGCACACCTAACATGCACATCCTCTATTCCCCTATTCATCCTCTTTCCCTGCTTCCATCAACCTCCACCTCCTTCAACCACCTTCTCCATCAACCTCCACCTCCTTCCACCACACATTAACTTTACTCTTAACTCCACTCTCATCCTCTGTAAATGTAAATGTGTGTGTTTGTGTGAGTGTGTGTTAGGGGTGGGTGATATGGACAAAAAATAATATCTATATTTTTTGTGATTTTCATGATAACGATAATGAGTCGATATAAAAAAAAATTAAAAGTCTGAGTTACTTTACAGCTCATTATTTATGAATAGCATCAATACAATAATAACCAATAACCTGTGACTTTTTAACCAAATCACCAATGCATTCACTCTATGACACATTTCCAATTTTGCCCCCACTTGTGTGTGTGGCAATGACATGGTCTAGCCAGCTACATTAGAGAAGATGACTAGGCCTAACAGTTTTCCAAGAGAAAGTCTGAAGCTCCTTT